>NW_024581076.1:6258900-6295932 GCF_017639235.1 Corvus kubaryi | reverse complement strand
CGGGGGGCACCTGGTGCCGGGGCGCCACGAAACCCGGCGGGGGAACCGCCCGGCCCAGCCTCGGCAGCGGCCGTGAGTGGTGGGCAGCCGAGGGACACGGATCGCCCCCCGCGCCGTGGGCTCCCGCCGTGAATTCCCGAAGGTTGCCGCGGTGCCCCCCTCCCAGAACGCCGCTACGTTACCGGCTGGGGCCAGCGGGGAGGGCCTGGGCGGCGCGGCCTGGGCAGCTGCTCCTCCGGCCCGGCAAAGGTCCTGCCGCCATCGGAGAACAGCTCCGGGTGCTCGCGGGCGCTCGCTGTGCAAGTGTCCTTGTGCCCACCGCCCCGGCTGTGCAGGTGGAGAGAGGGCGGTCGGAAAGCTTTTCGCCAAGGATCACGAACTCCCTCTGTGACAGAATTGGTAGAGACCTTAATTTCCGTCCCGTGTTCTAATTACGAGGTGTTTCCTCCCACCCCGCAGTTACTTTTATGCAGTTGAAGTAATCTACCTCTCACCATCCCACCCAGCCTTCTGCGCTTCTGCCGAGGCGTCTGAGCGCCAGGAGCTGCTTAGAAGATATGAATGAAAGTCTGGTGTTGTGATTACGGCTTGTAGCTGATGGAGCATATCGTATATAAAGATAAGACATACAGCTATTGCTACTCACAGACTGCAAATGTGTATATATATATATATCTAGGTATATAACTGTTACCCTCTCCTATTCTACTATTGCAATTTATAAAAACCTCTTCTAGTACCCAGCAGAAAATGGGCTAAATTTTAAAATTTTTGCATCCGATTTACACAAATTCTGCTCAGAAATATGAGCCTAAAGGGCCACTTTGCAGGGGTTATCTTTTTAATAAAACGTGATAGATTTGCCTGGACAAAAGATTGTGGTGGCACAGGGCTACATTGCTTTCCTATGTAAGTTTCCATAAACCCTCCCTCTTAGACCTGACATAGCCTGTAGAGTGATGGCATGATTTTGTTCGTTTGACTCATTCATTACAAAGTCTGATGAATTTTTCAGTGGCTCTCATCCCCATCCTAGGTACGAGTTTGGAGGGTTCAGTTCATGATGTAAAAGGCCACCTCTCTTCCCTGGTTAGCTACTTAGCTGTACAAAAGGAATTTGAGGCCTCTACTTAAAAAATTAAAATGCTCGTTCCCTCAGTCCCATATGCTGATGCTGTTTCAGAGCCAGAGTGGTGTCCAAATGTGACTATGAATATTAATTTAATAGGGGAAATTGGTGAAAGCAAGATGAAAGAATTAGACACTTGCAGTGCTACTTTGCCGCTTATTATGGAAGCCTTTTCCGGTGATTGAGGAGCATATGAGTCAGTTAAAAGCACTGCAGTGCTGGAGAAAATGATTCTCAATTATCAGAATAAGAGAGAACAGAGCAATATGGAATTGATTTTGAAACTACTTAAAATCACAAGAGTTTCACATTAACTTTTTTTTCTTAGTATACTATGGCTCCTCCTGAGTTTGTCAAATGGATCTTTTTGATCTCATCTCCTGTTGATCTTGTGATTCTGTAAACCTACAGTACGCTGTGAGTGATTAAAACATACCACTCATAGGCATGAGTTACGTCTGCTCAAGTGGGAGGGCTACTCAAAATGAAGTGAGCTGGTTGATGTCACTGCACTGCTCGTTGGTGAAGCCTCACGTCCTCCTTATTGCCTTAGGAAACAACTTGCTTCTCAATTAAAATGGGAATAGGATTCTGACTTGGGAGTCAGAAACCAGGATTTTTCTGTTCTGTGACCACACACCCACAATATAGTAATAGTACCTTTGAAGGAGGGATTGTAAGTGTTAAAAGACTTTCTCAGGGTAGGACAGTCAGAGGCTGGGGATTTATGTGCCATGCCTTCAGAACTTCCCACATCTCTTTCTTCCTTCCCCATTGTATGTCCCCAGTCATTCCTACATCACTGTTCTTCAGGTTTTGTTGAAACTCAGGATTTCCATGGCTTCTTTGGGACTTTCACATGTTTCACAACACTTTCCTGGTCAGCTAATGAAAGAAAAAGTTTTTGATAAATGAGAACACACTCACAGGATTAATCAGGGAAAACTGGACCAGCTGCCCTCTTTGGAAACCAGAACCTCCTTTGTTTCCAGAATCTGTATTGGCATAACTACAACATAATATAGAATAGCGAAAGTTTATAAACAATACTTTTTCTGTAAAACTGATCTCCTATATGTGTTAACTCTGATTTCCCTTCTGTCTTCTTTATCAATCTCTGTCAAGTCAAACTTCTGTTAACAGCTCTACATCAGTTATCTCTCTTTTTAGTGTAAGAAATGCACATTCATATTTTCACAATTTCTTTACCTTTTCAATTATGTTGTGCATTTCAGCTGTTTTCCATTACTTGAATATTTTCTGCCTCAGACAGGGAATGGCTCTTTTATTCCTTCAGTTTTCCAATGCACTGGCCAGCCCCTGCAATTGAACCTACTCCTCACCTTCTCAGCCTGGGAAACCTCTGAGGTTTATGCTTCTGTCCTCAACAACCTGCTTCTGAGGTAACCCCCCAAAATCTCTTGATCCACCTTGTGCTTGAGATTATCAGATATGCCAGAGCAGATAACTGATTTCAGCATAATGTAATCAATATTAGTGCCTGTTTCTTTCGTCTTCTTAAATAACCGCTGCTTTACTTGAAGATCCTGAACATTAAGTGCATTTCTTGCTGGCTTTCTGTTTTGGTTGTTTGAGTATCTTTGACGGGTAGACATTTATCCTTTCCTTCCACTTAACCACAGTTATGGTCCCTGATTCCAAACTGACATCCTTGAAATATCTAGATGGTTTGTCAGCTCTTTGTTTAGCCTTCACCTGGCATTATTTTACCTTTTCAGCCATCACATTTTGTCCAGATACTTTTCCATCTGAGAATCTTGTGCTGCTTCTGCCATTATTTGCGTGGAAAAGCCTATGTACTTAGATGACAAAGCTGCTACAACAATGTACATTTTGTTAATTTATGTTGCCACAGCAACTGAGTCATGCAAAAATGTAGTGTTTCATTGTTTGGTATTGCACTTTGGCATTCTGATAAAAAGCTAGGGGGACGTAGTCTGTGTGCAGCTGCTGTGGAGCTGGGTCTTAACTAGGTAGATAACCATGCCTATCGAGTAGGTATCAATAGCTGCTGTCAAAATGGGTTTACCAGGTAGGATCCTGTAGGAATCTAAATACAGTTCTGTTTGGTTATTTGAGGAATTGCAAGCATGCTGGAAGAGGGGATTAGGATCCTGACATACAGAAAACTGGTCTAGAAAACATAAGACACATGTTGGGGGGACAAAAGCAATGAGCTTAGGCCAGTATAAAAAATTGCACAAATTCAGGAAATGAACAATGGGTGAAGAAGTAATCTTCCAGAAAGGAATTGAGTCTACAGTAAGTCACAAGCTGAGTGTGAGTCAGCGATATGTTTTCCTGGCAAAACCAGTAAACATTCCAGGAAGATATAGATGTGGAAGATACAATCTGTAGGCTCTGTGTGGTATTGGTAGGACATCAGTGGAAGGGCTAATTTTGTGCACTATTTTGTGCATCAAGAACTATGTGAACCACAGGAGTCAGTGCAGGTGGAAACAAGGATGGACAGAGGACTGGGAAGACTGAGGGAGCTGGAGTTGTTGTTCAGGCTAGAGAAAAGAAGGCAGAAGACAGACATGCTAAGACTCTTCATATACTTAAAAGGCCATTGCAGAGAGAAGGGGAATCGTCTATTCTTGGTAGGTAGGGTAAGATGTAATGGACTTAAATTGCATCAAGGAGAAAAAGCTTTTCTAATGGTAACATTAGTGAGGCACAGCTTTGTATCACAGGGTGTAATGGTGTCTCTGTTACTGGATGTCTTTAAGTATGTACTGGACAAATATTAAGTACTATTGATCTGGCATTAGAATTGGAGGATGGACCAAGTGACTAATCAAGGTCTGTTACAGACCTATTTTTCTGTGATTACATATAATCTGAGGCTTCTCATTGATCATCATTTCTTTATCCAGTCCCATTGTACATTCTGTTTTCTTTTTAAGTCAGATCCCTGGTCATCTCTCTGTTCTCTAAAGCACAAAGAGGGTTTTGTCCCATTTTTTTCTTCCTGTGTAGTTAAAGACCAAAGTTTTTCTCATTTTTTGGTAGCCCACAACAGACACAAACTGATGAGTTTTATTGCATTTTACAGCTGAGATAACTATTATAATTACATGTGAGTTAAACATGCAGTAAAGATTGTTTAGATGACTGTTGTCAGTCTATTCAGACATGTTCTACATAAACTGTATAAAAATGTTAACATAAATCTGAGATTCTCTAGTCATATACTAGACAAAATAATTCATAAAATGTTACTGTATTCCAGACCAATCTAATGCACATAATCGCAAATTCTCTGATCTTCACTGACAGGAACCCATAAACCCAAAAGTTTTTAATGTAAACTGTACTATGTTACTTATTTTTTAGGCATGATTTGGTTTCAAAAAGTCTTGTATATTTAAAAAAAAACCCATTCACGTCTACATTTCAGTTTAAAATAAATAGGTTATACCAAGAAAAATTGGCATTTGTTTACTTGGCAGAACTGATCAACAGACAACATTCTTGATAGGTTTGCTGTGTTTTTTTCCAATCATGTTTGCTGTTGTAAGTCGGTGTTACTTCTTTCTACAAACGTTTGTGTTTATAGCCTTTAATCAGCATGTCTGTCAGAGCTGACCCATGCACATTTGGGCACCCTAGAATAAAAAAAGGTACTGCAATAATTGCTAATGCTGAATATTTCTTTTGCTGAGGTTTTAAAGAGAATGCCCATCAGAAGTTTAAACCCACTCTTTTTCCTCTTAAGGATAACTTTGGCAAACTGTACAGTCATTTTATCCTGTCAGAGAATGAGGATTTTCTTTCTGTAATGATTTCTTGTTACAGATTAGTAGTGTGCTTTTCTACACAGAACAAGTATTGCCCCATGTACCTGTGCTGATCCACATATTCATAGGCGATGGAGAGGAGGAGGTGGGGAACAAAGTGACAAAATTTCTCTGTAATACTGGATTTCTCAGAGTCATAAAAACTAAAATCTTAACAATCAAGAACCATTGACTTCATGTAAGGCCAAGGATATTGGAATTGTAATGAAAATGTCCTGAAATGTAATGAAAAGTGTGGCTGAAAGAAACACATATTAAGAAAAGAATAGGAAACTTAAAGTATCATTATGCCCCTGTTTATGGTGCTCCAGTTTTTTAACGCCACAAGCAGCTCTTGCCTTCATATCTCAGATGAGATATAGTAGAACTAGAAAAAAATAATATGGATAATCAGGGATATGGGACATCTTTTTCATGAGGTGTGGCTGAATAGACAAAATCTTTAGCCCAAAAAGGACACAGCCCAGAGAGGGTATGAGAGGGATCGGTAAACCATGGATGGCACAAACCCCATGAATTGAGTATCTGTCTTTATACTGGAGCTAGGGAGTTATCTAGTCAGATAAAATTGTCAGATGTCGGTTTTCAGAGACACAAAAGGAGAAATTCCCTGTAACTATCAAAGCTATCAGAAAGCAAGTGGATATGCCCATAGAATAAAAATCCATCTGGAGCTGTTAAAAGCTGAAGTGTAGAGATCTCTATTTCAGCATGTCCCTAAGGCAGCCCCAACTTTCAGCCTTGCTGGAGCCTTTACCCATTTGTTTAATTCTTTTGTTTGGCAAAAGGCGTCTTCAGCTGGCCACTCTCAGAGGGAGATCCTGGGGTGGACTGAAGCATGTGCCCCAGTGTGAGCATTCTTACTTTGTTATTAATTTGCCTGCTGACTGAGAAGGCTCTGACACCCTTTGACTTGTGTGGGTCTGTGCTCTGCAACCCTACAGCACTGCAGGAGACACAGCCTGGGAAGTGATCAGATGAATAAGCAGGAGGCAGGAATCTGCCTTTGATACGTAATTTTTTTTTTTTTTTAAGTTAACTAAAAAAAAAGGAAAAAAAGAAAAAAAAGATTGCCCCTCACATCCTTGGACACAGTCAAGTATGGACAGATGCCTGACTCCATTAGCATTGTCTCCTGCATCCTGATAAAGCCAAGCAAATTCCTAAGGACTTTAGGGCCACAAAAAGGGTCAATAATGCTGGGGGTGGAGGAAAGAGTGAAGAAATTCCCTTGCTGTGCCTGCCAGAGAGTGAATCAAGTGGATGCAAAACTGCTTTCTGCATCTGGGAGACATCACTTGGGGCATCCCTGAAGTGGGTCAGGGCAGGGGTTGTGCTCACTGTTATCAAAATTTCCAGAGAGCATCATCAAGGAGACGTATCCATTGTCAACATATACAGAGGTATGATTGAAAACTAGCATGGGAATCTTCTTCACCACAGAACACAGGAAAGTATGAATTTGATGCTTGAAAAAGTCTGACTGACAGGAATATTAAACAGGCTTTCAATTAGCAGGATGCATGCATACATGTTGGCTTCTGGAGACTGGGAAGGGCATAATTCACCTTGAGCAGCAGCTTACTGGAAAACCATGAGACTGTACAGGCAGAGGAAGAAAGCCAGTGCTGAGGGATTCTTCATACCTGTGATCCCCTCTGGGCTGTGGAGAATACTGGTTTCATCAGATAGTATTTTTATTATAAGTTTTATACCTCAATACTGTGGGAAGTTGGTGTTTTTTTAAGGTGAAGTGATACCATTTTGTTTCCTTCATTCTGGTGAAACCTGCTCTTACTGATGCAAACCCCTCCCCCCCCCCCCCAAACACTAATACTTGTGCTGGTTTTTTTCCTGGAGGGGGGTTAGTATTATTTCCTATAGCGTTGTTTCATGATGGCTCAGAAATGAACATAACAATTACCACAAATGAACAAAATGGCTTTTGGTTGCAGTGAAAATTGGTTTTTTTCAGGAACTGTGCAATTTACCCAAAAGCTGCTAACAACATGCTACCATTTTCTTAGTGGTTTTGCATATTATTAATGAGAGAGCAGTAATATCTTCTCTCCTAATGATTGCTGTTCTTTATACCTCATCTCCTTGGAGATGAGAATCTCTACTTTCTTTATTCCTTCCATTTTCTGCCCTCTTCTTTTGAACAAAGACCTGAAAGCAAGCAAGTATTGAATTGTCTCAGTATTTATTTATTCATTATATTTGATATAGAAATACTATGATAGTTGGGACTGAGCATCCATGTTGTTAGACTTTGTTTCACTTTGATTTCTTTACCAATTTTTTGAACCAACAGAATAGTTTCCAGTGTCTGTATTTTAGCTGGGAGGCAATATTGACTTTAGACACTTACCTTCACTCTGCCCCATTCTTTGAGTCTCTTGGAGCCTATTTCCCCCATTCCTGGCCACCTTTGTTTGTCCTTTACTGTGATGGTGATGAGGCACTGTCACCGGTTGCCCAGAGAAGTTGTGGATGCCCCATCCCTGAAAGTGTGCAAGGCCAGGTTTGATGGCACCAGGTCCGGTGGAAGGCGTCCCTCCCACAGCAGAGGAGTCTGAAGTAGATGATGTTTAAGGTCCCTTCCCACCCAAACCATTCTATGATTTTATGGTTATAAGAAGAATCATAGAAATCATAAAAAATAGTATGAGAAGAGACATTATTTGGCCCATCATTATACTCCACAGCAGGATCATCTCCATGTAAATTAGTGCTGAAGGTGTTTGTCCTACTTCTAGATTCTGTGTGTTGATGGAGACACCATATACTCTGTAGGCAAAATTCTCCAGTGCTGACTGGTCTGTACTGTTTTAATAGTTTCCCTGGGAAATGCCTTTCAAATAATCATCATGGGATTAATTCTCTAATTGTACATGTCTACAGGTATATAGCTACAAGTACTGTAGGCTTCTAAGTTTCTGCTAGAAGAAGTGGAGATATGGATTGTTCTTCATTTGTCTACAGATGGGTCTTTAGATCTGTCTGAGATGGAAAGAACACCCCTAATATCTAACTTATATTGAAAAACATTTCTCTCTGTCTCATATGTAAGACAAGGATGGAGTGCAATTTATTCCTTTCCTTTGTTGTACCCTTTACCCTTAATTTACATGTCGCTTTTCATCTTCATCTAAACCGCTTGCTATTTCTTTAAACACTGTTTATTCTCAACTCATCCTTTTTGTTCCTCTTTTAATCCTTTCAGCTGGTTCACACAATTCTCATAATAAGGAACTTGAAACTATGCACGTGGTGGATGAGAGACTGCATGGCATTAAATGTCCTCTGCGAGAACCTCAGCCTATCTTTTAGGAGGGCGGGTGGGGAACTTGATCAGAGGAAAAGCCCTCTCCCATTACATCACCATTGAGGCAAAAGCAGTACATACAGCTCTGCATTGCTCACGTCAGGCTGTAATTGCTGTGAAGCTGAGCACTGCATACCAGTGAGCCACAAGGCCTGGTAGAAGAGTATCAAAATCAGCAGCCACCGCATCAGCAAAAGAGTGCTGGCTCTTTCTTGATGTGTTATATCTACAATGCTTTAAAAAAGATGCTTGCAGAAGCAAGATGCCAGAAGTGTTATTTTATTGTCTCTATTGCAGGTTTAAGAAGCTATCGCCTTCATTCTTGAAGTTGTGGAGTAAATTTTCAAATTAACATGTGAGGGAGGAATACTGAGAGGATTTTTTGCATATATCTGAAAAGCAAGTTGATCTAAAAATATGATCCATTGTAGTTCAGTGTTCAGAAATATTACTCTTTTCAGTTCTATTTTTGTAAACAGATTAAATAATAGTTCCTTAAAAAAATTCCTTTTTACTATAGTACATCCTATGATGGAGGATAATTGTTTCTGAATCTTCTACTTGTTCATCTGTCAATCAATCTATAAGAAACTCAGAACAGTTTTGTGAGAATTACAGAACAAACTTCAAGTAGAGTGAATTGTCTGCGGTCAAATGAAATACAAAGGAAAATGCAATACAAGTGACCAGACTGATGTTAGGACTGTGGGAGAATGCATTAGTATCCACAAAGAGCATTTGGGGTAAATCCATGGTACTTTGATCATACCCTAATTTTAATAACATTATGATACCAATAATGACCATAAGGCATATGTAACCTGGGATTATGAATTTCACGTGATTATCATTGGTTTAGAGAAATCATCAAAGTTTCAAGGATAGAAACTAAGACTGAAGATAGAAAATTTATTTAATGCACTGTTGCCAGTGTTTATTCATCTAGAAACATCATATTTAGCTCTTGCTACTTTCATATTCTGGGTCCAAAGTCATCTGAGAGGAAAGATAGGACATACTTATCTTTGTGAAGACAGAGATGAATTAATTTTTCAAGTGTAAACTGTCCTTGCACCTCCAGATCCCTTGGGCAGAGCCTACTGGAATGAGTTTTTCTGATCCGTTGTTTTGATGCAGACCATGGATGGGTCCCAGCTATGTGACCTGACAGATGGACTGAACACTCTTATGTTAAAAACCTGAGAATTCTTTGGTTTTGTGATTCTGAAATTCAAGATGAATCAACATCTTGATAGAATACCTTCTGCTTAATAGTATTATCTAATAATATTTAAGATTTTCCACTGGCACCATAGTGCTTTGAATTCATATTGCTATTCATTAACAAATCTCTCTTGTAGTGTTCTCTTACTATTGTTACTGCTGCTTGATATAATTTTAAAATTAAGTTATTGTCAAATCAGAATCAGTTTATTCATAGAATCACAGAATCACAAAATATTCTAAGTTGGAAGGGACCCAAAAGGATCACTGAGTCCAGCTCCTGGCCCTGCACAGCACCATCCCCAACAGTCACACCATGTGCCTGAGAACATTGTCCAAATATGCTTCTTGAACTCTGTCAGGCTGGTGCAGTGACCACTTCCCTGGGGAGCCTGTTCCAGTGCCCAACCATCGTCTGGGTGAAGAACCTTTTTCTAATACCCAACCTAAACCTCCCCTGACACAGCTTCAGGCCATTCCCTCGGGTCCTGTCACTGGGCACCACAGACAAGAGATCAGTGCCTGCCCCTCCTCTTCCCCTCACAAGGAAGCTGTAACTGCAGTGAGGTCTCTCCTCAGCCTCCTCTTCTCCAGCCTGAACACACCAAGTGACCTCAGCCACTCCTTGTATGGCTTCCCCTCAAGGCCCTTCCCCATCTTCATTGCCCTCCTTTGGACACTCTCCAATAGTTTAATGTCTGTCTTACATTGTGGCACCCAAAACTGCCCCCAGCACTCGAGGTGAGGCTGCCCCAGTGCAGAGCAGAGTGGGACAATCCCCTCCCTTGCCCAGCTGGTGATGCTGTGCCTGGTGCCCCCAGGACAGGGTTGGCCCTCCTGGCTGCCAGGGCACTGCTGACTCATCGTGATGTACAACTGCTTCTACGTTTCTCCCTGGCGTTTGGGGTACGGGTTTTGTCTTTATAAGGCTTTACATTGTTTAGGACTTGATGACATAAAAGACAACCTGTTTCTTCCAGTTATTATTTATTGTTTGTATTATTTTTACCCTTATTAGTAGTAGTACATTGAGGACTTGTTCTGGATGTTGTATGGAGAATGAAAAGAGGATTTCTGTCCCCTTCATAGCACACCTAATTTAGAACAAGAGAAGATAGATGGTGCCGCAGTGAGAGGCATGTGATCTGAACACCCATTGGTTTTGGAGATATGACATGAGAGGTTTCAAGCTTTACATGTAGACAGTTCCATTTTTCTCATTTGAAAGTGACTTTCCTACTGAAACTATGTGATGAAAAAAGCCCAAATCACCAAAACTGAACTGAAAGCTCTTTTTAAACTCTGGTCTTTTTTTTTTTTTTTTTTAATTGATACAAACATTTCTTATCCTGATTAGGGGTGGAGAATTATTTTCAGTTCCGGAAAATTTTCTTCAGGTGGGAAAATCATTTGCCATTTGCTTCTTCCCCAGAGGACAATGGGATGGGGGAAGGCTCTTTGGGACTTGTAGCACAGACCTCATAAACACAAGGTTGTATACTGTAAACTCTACAGCTTTGGATCAATATTGAGCAATTTTATAGTCAATCTCCATGATTTTGACTTCTTCCAAGTAATATATAATAGTAATTACAAAGCATGTCACTAGTACTTCTCAAAATTTAGAGTTCACTGTGCTGTAGGTCAGCTGTGTGAAGGGACATTTTCTCTTTAGAAGCACCATGAGAAGCAAACTGAAACCATGGCTCACCACTTAGCATTTGAGAGGTAGGATGTGGAAAAGGCCCTGACCCTGGTTCTCTTTTTTTTTTTTTTCTTGTCAAATGTCAGGATAATTTTAGTTACCACTATTGCTTTTACTTGATGTTTATTCTATCTGTGGTTGGTCTGAATTTGTTTGAGCACTGTAGGCTATTGAACTTAAGGCAGAGTGACACTAAGTGGGGTTGATTCTGTGTTAGCAGAAGATTTATTATTGTTTGGGCACACTGTTTTGGGGTGAAATCTCACCATCTATTTAAAAATGGTGGTGTGAAAAGATTAACACCTTAGAGAGGCATAATCGCTTCCAGTTTGATGTTTCAGTATGTCCTGCTGCAGAATTTGCTGGCTTGATTGCTCTGCGTGCAATTTGTCAAAATTACTTATGCAAAACATGATTTGAAAGGGTGACATCTTAGGCAGAGGTGAAAAAACAGCTCAGAAATCCTTTCCTAACCCAAATATACTTGCCCCATGCTAGGTCTGCCCTAAAAAGGGATGATTAATCTTTCAAATGTCTTCGAGTCCCCAAAAGTATTCCTGCATTTCACTGTGTATAGAACACATTAGCTACAATATATTGTGATTGCCTTCATGGTTCATGTAAAAATAATTCTGCAATTGTTTATTAAAACCCAGGATTAATTTAGCACAGGTCTAGAGGAATGTACATAATGCTGGATGGAAAGCTGCTTCTTTGAAATCCCCCAGCATGTGGGTTTTCAGTAAATGAGGACATTTGGTGAAGTTTCAGTTTTCACAGATGAAAGCTAAGAAAGATTTACATTTATACATAAACATGCACAGCAGGGGGAAGGCTCGTCTGCCTCACAGCTTGCGGCAACTGTTCAAATGAAAATGAACACTTCTGAGGAGTTCTATTCTGGGAAGAGCTATGAGTCCGTGCTGCTCACTGTGCCAAGGGCCCCAAGAGCAGTACACCTTAGATGTATCCCACAACATGGGCTGGCTAACAAGCATATCCTCATCTTCAAGGGGTTATGGAGTTCAACGATTGTTTATTGATCATACATGAAAGAGCTCAGCAGCTTGTGGCGAAGGTTGCATCATGTACCAGGAATATCCAGACTGTGTCCTAGGGAGAGACACAGGTTGGTAATGAAAGAACGTTAGTACAATTACTGAAGCAGCAGGAGCTGGGGAGGCAGGAAGAGTCTGGGCCGTGTATCTACCTTGGCATCAGAGCACTTGTATTTCTGATTTTAATGAAGTGCTGCCAGTTTGGGACAGGCTGCTGTTGCAAAATCCTCAATGGATTTGTCTTATTGGAGGTAAACCTGCCTTGATGTTTTTTGAAAGGATGAGGGCAAAGTTACTCTGTTCCTGGGATAGATGGGAGAAATGGTGTTCCAGATTCATGCGGTGCTGGAGAATCCTCTTGTTGGGCATGGGAGGAGTTGCTTGATAGCAACATTAACCAGCCTGGATTTTAGCTCATGTTGGTTGGTGGGTTTTGCCCCAGCTAACAGTTCTGCTTCATGTGTGTGTTCAGGGAGCTGCTACCTAGGTGTCCTGCATGAGATTTATGTTCACATTGAATACTTGGGTGGTTTTTGATTGGCAACCAAACTGTGCCTGTTTATTGAGCAGAGGAATTAATCCCTACCATAGAGGAAACAAATCCCCAGGCTGCTTCTTAGAGCCATAACCTATTAGAGATAGAGCTGGGTGTTCCTGGAACAATCTCATGTCATGTGAGAGGGAACCAAGAGAGTACTAGAAAGAAGTCACAAGGTCTTCCCCTCGTCTAGGTCTAACTCAAAAGGGAATAACTTGGTCTCATATTTGCTGCTTTTTAGTAGGTAGCAGTGAGACTTTAAAGTGAGAGATAGTTGCCTGACATCAGCCAGGCCTTGAATTTCATCTTACCTCCTTCTGCAAGAAGCATTGCTAACCAAAGATTAGATGCTTGTAGCCCAGGCACAGCTTAGCCATCTTTATAACAGTTTATAGGTGTCTTTCCAAAAAATTAGCATAATATGTATTAGGACTGGCTCTAGGCATATTGCTACATGAAGGAAACTTCTTTTGCTTCTCCAAATGTGTTGCTGAAGGCTACAGTTGCAGGAGGATGATACTCCAATAATGGTTTGCATAAAGTTAAGTTTGTATCCTGTTATCCAAGAAGAGCTTGCAGCAAGCCTGAAGAAAACTTGCTGTTCTTGCCTTATTTTCTTTAAAACATTTTCAGATCATCTTCTAGTATTACTGCACGTGTATTTGCATCATACTTTATCAGTATGATCAATCTGCCATTTTTGCAGAGGTGACAATCTCTGTATTAAGAAAATACCAGGTCCTTGCCTTAGATATCACAACAACTCTTCCCATATCAATGTTTATTTTGAGGATTAATTGAATTTGATTGAAATGATGTCATACGTTGGGATTAACAATTTTTATTTGAGAGTATATAAATGTTTCCTTCTTTAATGTGATTTATTGTTTGCCTGAGTGAGAGTTATGTGTTTGGAAGAAGGCTAATGTGTGTCTCTCATCCCACTCCTGAACTATCTACTAGTCTTCTAAGGAGTCTGAAAGGGAATCTGTTGTCTTCAGGACCACCCCTAATTCTAGTGTATTTTAGTCTCTACTTTTCCAGATACCCTAAAATCACAGAGAAATAGGTGAGGTTCTTTCTTTTTTGTTCACCTACAAAGCTCTCAGGTTGCTCACTGAATCCAGTTCTTCAATGACCCTCACCCTCACATTTGCTTGTCTTGAAATGGATTCTGATTATTCTGGTTCAAACTTATATCACTGCTTTTCTCCAGAAGCCTTCAATGAAGAATTCAAGGAAGCCCTCAAGTGAACCTCTGTAAAGCTATTTGTGGACTTTTGGGGTTTATACAGTTTATAATTGTAAAATGTTGCCACTGAAAATGAAATTTTATGTGAGCATATTATTTGAGTATTTCATCTGAGACAGAATTTTATGCTTATAAAAAGGTGAAAAATATAAGTGATTACTGGTGCTCTGTAGATAATACCTGTGACGATACCAAAATTAATCTGGGAACAATAACATTGGTGGCAAATAACTCCTCTCTTTCCCTGTGGTCCCCCAGGTCTGGCTTTCTGACACTGAGATACCATGATGTAAAAAGGTATGGTAAAAAGGTAAAAAGCTGATAAAACCTCTGACAGTTCTGTGCTGGTCATTGCACATGAAATAACATTTTACACTGAGCAGATGTTGTCACGAAGTCTTTACTGTGGAGGTGCCTGGTTCAGCTGAAGGAGCAGATCTATAGTGCAGTGTCTCACTGCTCATTCCTGGCCTAACTGCACTCATACCTCACTGCTCTGTTGAGGTGATGTGGAGGAAATGGAGCCTTTTGGGAGTTTTGTCTTTTTTAAAAAAATTATTTCCATTATTGCAAACTGCAGTAACTCCAGCTGGTGCTCATGTGTTTTTAAGAACTCCAGCTATTGTTTGCGGCAGGCTTTACATATATATACTTACACATATAAAAATATAAGATTAAATACTTTCTGCATAATCATCTTTGAACTCCTAATTTATTCACTGAATAGCGATCAAATGAGGTATATTTTAAAATGTCTTTTTTTTTCACTGTGCCCTGATATCTATGTAGTATCAGAAAGGGTGGAAATACTAACCCATACCATGTGATGTTTGCACCTGTTGATTGTGCTATTTTTTACTTTTCATTCTCAACAAGTGCAGTACTTAACAGATACCTTGAAAAATTGTCATATCTTGCCATATTTTTCTCCATATTTGATGAACGTGGTTTCACCATGAAAGATTTTGATAGGGGGTTATTTTTCCCTTCTGCCTGGTGATTTTGTGCCAGGCTTTATGAAATGCTGATGTGTTTTTCTGTCCAGAGAAAGCATTGAATGATGATATTAACATTTAAGGGGAAAATGACTGATCACAGAGGGTTTGCACTAGTGGCTATGGGAAGAGCCCTGTTCTTTTCAAATACTAATGGATTTTGCATCAAACTGAAGCAAAGTTATCACAGGCTTATTACAGTTACTTGCAAACCAGCTAGGGTCGTGTTTCTGTTAATTCTGCATCCACGCTCTCTGCAGAAAACCATTGCTATAACCTGTCAGATGGTGTTGATCATGGGAGCTCTCGTGTGTGCCACTTTAGGATAAAGTGTCCTCAACTGCTGTCAGTTTTGGTGGCATTGCTGCCTGTGAGTGACCACTCCAAACAGTCCCTGTGCAGAACTACTGCTACCTGGCTCCATCTGCAGCCCTAGTCAGGAAGCAGATGGTCCCAAAGGGCAGCTCAGGGTGCTCAGTGACTGTCCCACCACCAACTCAGTTTGTGCCAAGTTCGTAGCACACTTCCCACATTGTCTTGACCCAGGCCAGCTGTTGCTCTGTTGGACAAAGCATGATTTAACATAGTCCTGGGACTATTAGGGACATGACTTAATGGTGTACTTGGCCGTGCTTGTTTAATGGTTGGACTTTATGATCTTAAGTATCTTTTCCAACCCAAATGATTCTATGATTCTGTAATTCTGTTCCCTGCAGGCAGTTTGGATGAAGCAACTGTTGCAGTGGATGGATGAAGGAGGATATCTGCATGGATGTAGACTGTGCTGAGGCAGTTGGTCAGATAAGAGTCTCTGAGCTGTTCTATTTAACTACACAGGTGTGCTGTAACAGATACTCAAATGAGCCTCATTGTCTGTATTTACTTATTGTCTGTAATTATTCTCTGTCATGTGAGTTTAGAAAGTATTACAGAAGTGCTTTGAGGTAAAGCGTATGTTGAGGAAAGGCTGTGAGATCCTCAGAAAACCTGGCTCAGGACTGCTTAAGTACTGTTGATTTAGTGGAGTACAGTGTTTAATGAATCTCTGTAATTTCTTTTCCTATTTTAATGTTCTTCCATGCTCAGCAAAAGTAACACCCAAAAAGCATGGAGAAGTAAGTGGATGGTACATAAGCCCTCTTCCCCAAAATAAATGATAGGAGAAAAATAGCCTTGTCATCAAAGGCACATATTACTGTATTGCAAAGCATGTGAAAGTTTCAGTTCAATTCAAAATTTTCAATTCAAAAGGAGTGAGTTGTTCTCACCCATTGTAATTCTCTGTTACTCTCTTTGACATAAGGTAAAGCATTTTTAAGGCCCTTGGCAGTGTGCTACATCCTACCATCTAAAAAGGCAGCTCTTTTTGCATCTAAGGAGTCCTTTTGGTCTCTCCTGCAGTACTTTTAACACACAGCCTGACTAGAAGAATACAGCGTGCTGCTCCATCCCTGCTGTCCCCAAGGCTGTCCCTGATCACAGAGCACAGCCCCAGCTGTGATGTGCCCAACGCCAGAGCCCTTACATGGGTCTCAGTCAGCTTAAAGACAACAACACTTGATTGTGCCAAGTGACAGTGTGTTTGGTTTGTGACTGTGCTCTACCCTGTGTTGTCTGCCCTCCCAGTACAGTGTCTGGTCCATGGACAACATCCCCTGAAAGCCCTTTATGGCCCTGTAATGAGCCTCCTGGGCCCCTGCTCCTGCTGCTTCTGGGGTGGTGTGTGATGGAAGATGATGTCCTCTTCTGGGAGGCATTCTGGACTTGTCCCATAGCCAGGCATACTCCAGCTTCCTCAAGGTCAAAGGCAGCGCCATGTTCTGAGAGAGGTGTATTTAAAGGCATGAATGTGCTGGAGCTTGTTTAATGTCAGAGGAACTCACACATACTAGCAGCTAAATAAATACCAAACTAACTGCAGACTCACAAACATGGAAATCCCTTTCCAGCTGAGCTTTTAATTAGGAATCACCATTCCCAAAATATCCATCTAGCTTGTCCCATGGGTCACCCCAGCTATCTACCATATTAATGAGACCAGGAATCACTCTGTCTTCAAAGTGAAAATATGTAGCAGGTGTCAGCATCCTTTCCAAGGTAGAAGGCCAGGCTGAATGGTACCTTTCCAAATTAAAGGTCAGATGTGCCAGCAGAGAATTGCAAGAGCCAGAACAAGATGCCACTAATCAGATATTTGAAGCATCTTGGCTCAGGGTGAAGCACGGGATGGAGGAACAGGGATCTGAAGTCCTTATCTCTCCTGTCCTACCAGATATCACAGCTCTGAGCTCCAGCTCTCTGTGTTCCTTGTGGACTCTGCCCATCAGGTTCCTTGGTCTCTGAGCAGCAGGTGGCCCATCCCTCATACTCAGCAGAGACTAGCTGATAGTAGCCCTTGTAAAGTGATTATTTTGAAGGGCAGCAGCCCAGGGGAGGCAGGGTAGGGTTAAGGATTGGAAAGATGTTCACAAAATTACCAAAATCAGTTTTTTAAAAACTGTGACTTAGATTTCTACATCCCTCCTCTCTTTCCCACTTCCTCACTCAAATTGCTGCTTCTTTCTTTAAAACACTGACTTATTTTTTCTTTTGGCCCTCCCTTCCCACTGCCTGCTCATGTCTCCATACTTTATTCCTCCATGGTAAGAGTTAGAAATGGGATTAAGTTGTGCTAAAGGCCAAGATCCTCACATGACCGCTGGCGCCAGGCTTTGAGCTGGAAATGGGCAGGAGTTCAGATAACAGGCTGGCAGGCGAAACCACGGACTTCAGCCACAACTGAGGATGGAGACCCCACTCCCAGACTTAAGGCAAATTCAAAGGACAGAGGGAAAAGGCAAAAACATGCAGGAAAATGTATTTTAACAGGGTCAGAAGAGCAGAGACAAGGATGAGGGACTCAAGGAACAGTTTCGTAGTTCTGTGCAAAAAAAGGCATTAAGGAGCAGCATCAAGGTGTTTCTGATATCTCTGCCTTCCTGGCTCACTAGTGGGATTGCCTATGGCAAGTGCTTACCTTACTTTAAAATTGGTCCAGGACTGGGATTTTCTTTCCTGAGAGTAATTAAAATGCACAGAAAAATATGTTTTTCCTCACGTCTTTGCTGATGACTGCTGTCAGTCTGTTGCAGACATTTTGGCTTGGGTATGTCAAGATTAGGTCTGCTGTTAGTTGGTGTCCTGCACGGACTTGCTCTGAGTCCATTTTATACTGCATCCTGCTATCTAGACCTTAAAGACCATTAGCATAAACTCAGAAAGAATTTAGGAGGGTTCTGTGCTTTGAAGGGGACACTGGTAGTTGGAGCCAAAGATGTCAGGATGTTTCTTTTCCACTAACTATAAGTCATCACACATCTTCTGCAAAATATATCCCTTAGAGATGCCAAACATTAGTATATAAAATAATTTTTTTTAAAATCAGACTATCATTCATTATGCATTTATGTTTTTTGGCTAAGAGAATTGCAAAAAAGGCATGTAAAATGGGTGAGCCCTAAAAGCAGAATACAAATAATTTTTGTCCCTGTTATGAAACATAGCTTCTGATTAGCTGAACTCCTCTCCTGGTGCATCAGTTCCAACAGCAGGACTTTACTCTCCTTGCATTTAACACTTCTGAATGCTCCTGTGGTCATTACTTGCAGTGATACCCAGAACTAATTTGTAGAAACAATAGGCAAGAGAGGGGAACTGAACATTTTGTCCTCAAAATTATAGGAAAAAGTTAGTAACATAGCTAAAACCCTAATTAATATTATTTTTAATCTTCTCTCTGAACCAGAACTACTGACATCTCTGGTGTAATCTCCTGGATGCAAACCTGTAACAGTCTTAGCCCACATACCCCATATTGTAGGAACCAGAGCACCTGAACACATCCTTGTTTGTTGTCCCATTCAATCACCCTTATGTACCAGCAGGTTTGCCTCAGCAGCAATGCCTTGGGCATGATTCCTCATCCTCTGTGCCCTGACTCAGTACCTTGCACTTTACCCTGAATGTAACCTTCCTTTTCTTTCTTCAAAGCCCTTGAGGGCAAAAAACAGTTTTCTGGTAATAGTTCTGTTTTTATATGGATGGAGAAAATATTCTATTTGTGGAAATGTACATTTGCCTTTCATGTCCTTTTCCTTTTCCTGTTAGATAAAAAGGTATTGCAAGAATTTCTTTTTCCTTCGGTGGATTTTTCCACATAATTAGTGAGAAATGGCAATTTCAGTGTTCACCATGTACTTGTGCTGTGACCAAATCACATTCAAGCGCTGTGAAAAATATAGTGTCATTTCCCACCAAACTTAATGAACAATGCTGTGTCACCTACTGAGTGGCAATCTGTAAAGCACTGTCTGCTCAGGAGTTGATGCAGAATCATAATTTAGTGGCTGATATTCTCTGTTTAGTTACAAAGCCTAAATTATATAAATTTGTAGTCCAAAAGATTATGTATAGGACATAATTTTTATTTCACAGAGTCCCTTCTGGAGGGGCTGTCATGGTTTTGGTCTGTCTGAAACCCTGTCTATCAAACAGCCTCAGGGGTAAGGGCCATACAGGGCTAAATATGGGCTAGCTTTAGCGAGCTGTCTCAGGTGCTGGTAGCAGGATAATGGTGATGCTTGGCTTGTGTTGCCCATTTGCCCTTTGTCCCAGTCTGCTGATTGAAGCTGGCAGCTTTGGGGATGCAGATAAATTCCCATTAATAGTGGAACTGGGATCAGAAACCTAGTCATTTCTAAAATTACTTCAGCCTGAGAGGACTGAGATAAATGGGCTATCTTGGAGGATAAAAAGTCTTCAACCCCTTCAGTGAAGCCTTCCAGCAAATCCACTTAAGTTTTTGTTGAGATGAAGCAAAGAAACACTCACTGCTTTGTTCACTGTATTGCCAAGCCAATCAGGAAAATCTGAGGACTTAAGGGATGGTCATTAAGTACCATACACAACCCTGGTCCCTCCATGGAGTATAGGGTTCCTTAAACAAAGCAACACTTCACTGCAGCTACACCATGCAACTGTTCCTCATCCAGTTGGTATGCAAGGGCACATGCTGCATAGCTGGAATGAAATAGGATGCAAAGGTGAAAAAAACAATGCTCAGTCATTTACTGTTATCTGTTTGACAACCCTAATAACAGTAATTTAATGAATGATTCTTCTTCTTCTTTTTTTTTTTTTTACAGGAGGCAGTAAAAGGTCAGTTTTTCACTGTTAAGAGAACAAGGTTTGTATTCCAGGTGTCTGGGGTGCTGTACATATACTGTGTGCAACATTCTGAGCATAAAATCTGAGTTTAACTCTCCTGGCCAGATTCTGACTCTGGAAGAGTACAGAGGCCTGATCCCATGGTCCTTCAAAAACAAGGAAATTACTAAAGTGGACTTCCATCCAATACAGAAAATGCTCTATCATGGATTATTTAGGTTAACTTCAACCTCTGTTGAACTCAGTGCAATTGCTAAATATTTACCTGGGTATAGCAGAACAGGAAATCCAGCAGGTTATTTCTGCAGTGAACCTTAGTTCTCAAGGCTGCAAACTCTCAGCCTGGTCAGAGGACATGCACCTTACTATGTGCTTAGAAAGCAGTTCATCAGAGCTTGCTTTCTACTCATGCCTTTCATTGTAATTCAGCTGTAGTATTTAACAGCTTTCAGCCAAAGAAATCTTTCCCACTTTATTGAAGAAGCCACTTTAACAATTACTCATTAGGTTACATGGAAGAGCATAGGAAACCAGCTGCTATTTCTTCTAAATGGAATCAGAATCAGTACCCTTTTAAACAGATGTTTTTCCTAGCAGTGTCAGAGCTGGGGATGTTGTGGGACATGCTATGCTCCTAATTACCATATGGGAACCCAGGTGTGATATTGGACACCCTGGCCCCTTTTCTTGTGCCAGTTTCCTATGTGACTGAGAATTATAGCTGGAAAAAAAACCGGGGCTGAATGGCTCCTTAGAGATCACCTACTTGTCCTTTTACCTAAGGGAAAATGAACTGTAACTATGCTATCCCTGAAACATGTTTATCCAATAAGTTCTTAAGGATGATGGGGATGAGCAGGCCTCAGCAGAGACCTCACCTGCTCTGAGCTGGTTGTGAATATCTTCCCCAGGTTTCCTGCTGGCTCACCTTCAGTGTATTCACCCATGAGATGATTTATGTTTCTTTGAAAGAATTTGACTTCTCTTCATCCTGTGCTTCTCTCTAGCTTTAACCTTTCCTGAGCAGTCCTTTGTCTTTCTGCCTGTATATTGCATCTGTAAATGGGAATTATGGAAGTATAAATATTATGCTAAGGAAAAACAGAAATATTTTTTCTCTTGTTTTTCAGCACAGGAGGTTGGGGAAAAAAGGCAGCACTTCTTGTCTTGGTTTAACTAATTCATAGCAAAGTTCCCAGCTGTACTTATTTGAAGCCATTTTTGTGCCTCTTGGTTGCCTGTAATACAAATCAGCTGGATGGGTTGTGCCTGGACACATCAACTATCACATCCCCCAAGGCAGGAGGAACATGGAAAGTGACTTAGCTTTTTACTCAGGTATAAGCCTGGTCCAGACACCCCACGTTTGAAATAATAAGAGAAAGTGGCACTTGGGGCTGGTTCAATAGATGAATAAAGAATTTTAACATTTGTAGCTGAAGTTTGACACGGTCAACTTGTACCAGATTTATGAAGACATGCGCACCCAGAGAGAACAGTATTATTTATAGGAGAGTGTCACAGATGGAACAGATTAACCAGGATCATGGCCACATCTTTTTAAAATTCAGTAGCAGATCTACATTTCTGTTTCCTCTCGGCTTAATTTCAGCAGGGCTGAATTCCTGTTTTGAGGCTGGTTTGCACAGATGGATTACCTGGCAGAACATAATACAGATACTTGAAGAATTAGATTTCTGTAGCTGGTTGCCATAATTCACAGCGTATTTGAGCCTGTAAAATTTTGCAGCAGAAGGAAAATAGAGAAGAAAAGATGGGAAGCTGAAGAAATCATGCCAAGGTCATTTGAAGATCATTAAAGTCATGGAGAGGAGATCCATTGATTTCCATAGCCTCTGGTTTGGGCCCATAGAAGACAATTTATGAGAGCCCAAGGGCTTTGGAGTGAGTTTGTCTCTGCAGTTTATTACAGGTTGTGGGATTACAGCCCTAGTGAATTTAGTGGAGTCATCAATCACTTAAACAACTCCTCAACAGGCTTCCCCTTTCCTTCTATTTTGCTGTTCCTCCTTGGCAGCTGAATTTTGCAGCACGTGGAGTGAGAGGCAGATGCCTTTCAGGTGAAACTGGGTTGGGGTATTGAAGACTCATCTGATTAATATGCTATGGGAAAGGAAGGTTGGTCAGGGGAGAAGAGGTGACACCAGGGAAAGTTTACCTAAGAGTCCTCTGCTTGAGAGCTGTAGGCACTATCCACTTCTCCTAGAGTTCCCTGCACCTGTGAAAAGAGTGGAAAAGAATTTCTCCTGACCTTTTGGATCCATGAGTATTGCTTAAACCCCTGAGAAATAAAAATCTCTAGAGGCCACTCCAGCTTCTTTGACAAGAAAGTAAAAGGGAAGACACAATCGTCCAACATTCAGGGTAGGAGTCAGTTTGAGATTATGAAACCTCAGTGTGGGGGACGGAGAGCTGTAACGCCAAGGATCCCATCACAGGTAATGGCATCCCAGCTGAGACATCCCTGGGGTGGAAGGAGCTGCTCAATGGCCAGGCACCAGACACAAGCACGCCTGGTTGGGTACCAGTACACAGTGTCATTTAAGTTGCCTTGCCTCCAGCAGGCCATGGTCCTTTGTAGGTCATGGGTGGTGTCTGCCAGCCACATCTTGGGTGTCCCATGGCATCCCAAAGAGCACTAAATCCTTGGGTATGCAGAACTTAGTCAAGCAGTAGGCAAATATGCGAGGGTGAACTGAAATATTTTCTGGAATCTGCTGGCTGTACTTCCACAGGATTCAATCCAGTTGTCTGCGTAAAGGTGCCTAGTGCTGATTAAGATGTGCTTGAGCATCCAAGACGTCCATGTGGGCTAGTACACATGGCATAGGAACCCATAGGAGACTGATGCCTTATGTCACTGCAGGTGGGGAGCAGACGTGTCAGATGGCACTGAACACCCAATATGAATTGAGCTCTCTATCTCCACTGACCATGGTGGGCCCGTGGTGCCTAATTCACATGTAGACTTCCCTAAGTATATTCCTAAAAGTACAAGGATACCCTGCAGCTGCTGGCTACTCTGGGCTAGCTACCCTTACCTCCTTCAACGTACCTTGAGACAAGGGCACCATCTGATAAACCCAGAAGGCACTTTCACTAATTAAACATGATTGAGACTGTAGAGTACATCCTTACATTTGAACAAATGAGGCAAAAATAGCTGAATATGGACCAGAACTTTTATTCTTTACTTAGGCAAAACAATGTTCAGAGTTGTTGGCAGTGCTGGTGAAGAGCATTACTTCACACTGAATAATTATTTAATACCATGTAATCATGCTAAGATATTGCAGTCACTTCCCAGAAACTAAGCTCTAACCACAGAGAATGATAAATTGACTAACATCATTGATTTGTTTGTGACAGTATTTAAAAAGTGGAAGTTATCAAAGCACTGTTTTGAGCAACACGACTTCACTGATTATATATCTCATCTATCTTGCTAGGTTGATTTCCCTCTATATTATTAACTCTGAAACTTGGTTTCTAACAAATAGTCATTCTAAATCCAATTTTTCCATTACACAGTTATTTCCATCTGTTTTTTGCACATGTACTGGTTACAGCTGAAAAGTCAGCGTTGGCAACATGGTATTATGTGAAGTGCCACATATAGGAGATGAGGTACCCCAAAATGCTGACTGATTAGTGACAGACACCCTTCATATACTGCAAACATACTGGAGAAATCAATGCCACAAGAACACCACATCACCTGGAACATTTTCTTCACACCTCAAAGACCCCGTGTGTGGGGTCTGTACCAGTGGGGCACTGAATCCATGGCAGACTAACTCCAGTCATCCAGAAGTAAGGTCCAGGCTAAGCCTTTGAAATAGCCTCCATCAATGGCCAGAGAGGCAGAGGAAGGCATTTAAAGGGTGATTCCCTTCCTCCTTGAGTAGAGAGAGAACTTGATCTTTAATTGAGGTTGGATACCTAACTTTTAGACAGCTGAAGTTACGTGAGATGAATACATCCAAAGTTCAAAATCTGTAGCAATCTCTGTAACCCTTTGCTCTGTACCCAGAAAATTGCTGTGTCTGCTATGATTTTAAGTAAAGGTCTTTTGTCAGTAAAATTGAGGCTTGAGTAATAAGCTTGACATTTAAAATTGTCTTAATGAATGGAGAGACCTGGAAAGACCATTTAAATTTCTATGTATTTCTATCTGTACACTGAGTAACTGATGCTGGTTTGGTTACTAATTTCTTCATAGTACAGTAGGTTACTCAGCCTATTATCTTACTCATTTAATCTAGACCAGAATTTGAGACTGACAAGTACCGCTGTGCATAACATTGTCAATCACTGCCACTCTTTCTGCAGTTGCCTTAATTGTGCTTCATTACTTGTACCAGTATCTTGCATTCCAGGACTTTAGATAAAATGACCTTAGTTTTAGTTGTGCTAGTGGAGAGGTTGGTTTGGGCTTCGGCATCTCTGAAGACTGTTTGACAGTGAAAAGTTTGCCAAAAGGCAGAAAGCTTACAATTTTTTGTTCTACTTGACATTAACTTTTCTCTTAGTGTGATTTTAGCATTTATTTTCCCTTTCAATGTAATCCGTTTCATATGTAATGAATTGTATTTTGATCATCACCTCTGATTTTAGAGTGAGGTTTGAATCTCCTAAAAGGACCTTGATTTTCAATAGTATGAGTCTATGGCTTCTTTATCATGGCACCAAGAACCTTGATTTTCCACCTTGGGTTGCCTTTTACAAATCCAGGGTTACTGTTTTAATTAAGAAAACGTAACAGAAGTACCAAAAAATGGGCAGTTGTTACCAGCTGTGCCCTAAGTTTCGTTATGGTTGCAAAGTGTCTTAGGAGTCATTGAAATGATCAAATTCTAAAATGCAGATCTTGGCCAGTACCCTTCAAAGCTGACAGATCACTTGAGACATCTGATTTCCTAAGTAAACACCTTGACAAAAATTGCTCGATTTGGCAAATGTGCCAACTCCCAACCTCTGAAAATCAATTCTTTTCATTCAGACAAACTAAAACTCCAGAAACATTGACCACTAAATGTACTGATCTTAAGTTTAGGAGCAAAAAGGCACACTTCTCACTTCCCAAACTATTTTTTCAGTCAGATTAATGAGCTATCTTGGCTTAGAAAGGGATTTTCTGCACAAGTTTTCTTTTGACCTTGAATATTAAATTTCGCTCTGACAAGCAACACCAGTCAGAATTTAAATATATAGACTTGGGATTTCAAGGTTTGTTTTTATATTTGTCCCCTTTATCTAGTGCCAAAAAGAATTATTTCTTAGCTCCTTTTCAATGAATATGTAAAATTTAACTTATGGCAGAGAACGATCTCCCTTTTGACAGGTATGTTTATAATATTTTTTGTGCACTTCCCCCTCACATCCCAGTTCTACTGAATTTGAACTGCATAAATTTGCAGTTATGATCAATAACAAAAGTAATTCAGTTTTCCAAATGCCTTGCTGAGATGTCTGATTATATCTAAAGAAACAGGGGCTTGTATTTACAAACTACATGTTATCAAAATCAAAGAATAGAGTTGTGATATTAAGTTGATTAAGGCTGCTTATGATACAATCTCATATTCAAGGCTTAAGATTTTCTTTAATGAGATGAGGAAGTCTTGTGGTGTAACCCTAGCCAGCAGCCAAGCCCCATGCAGCGTCTCGCTCACTGCCCTACTGGTGAGGCTGGGGAGAAAATAGGAATGGTAAAAGATAAAAAACTCATGTGTCAAGGTAAAGATGGTTTAATAGAGAAAGCAAAAGCCACGCACATAAGCAAAACAAGGCAAGGAATTAATTCACTGCTTCACATGGGCAGGCAGGTGTTCAGCCATCCCCAGGAGAGCAAGGCCCCATCATGTGTAGCAGTGACTTGGGAAGACAAACGCCATCACTGCAAACATCCCCCCTTCCTCCTTCTCCCCCCAGTTTCTACACTGAGCATGATGTCACATGGTCTGGAACATCCCTTGGGTCAGTTGGGGTCACCTGTCCTGGCTGTGTCTCCTCCCAACCTCCCGTGCATCCCCAGCCCCCTCCCCAGCCCGGCAGTACAGAAGCAGAAAAGGCCTTGGCTCTGTGCAAGCCCTGCTCAGCAACAACAAAAACATCTCTGTATTATCAGCACTCTGCTCAGCACAAATCCAAAACACAGCCCAGTACCAGCCACTGTCAAGGAAATTAGCTCTGCCCCAGCTGAAAGCAGCACAGGAAGAAACCCACCATCTATGACTCCAAAAAGTATCTCTTACACAGAAAGACATATAGCCTATAATTTAGCATTCTTATTTAGATGTGTAAGTCTGAGAGCTCCATCAGACACAGCTTCTTTTAAACACATCTTTTTCTCTCCTTGTTGCTTCTAGTAGCTGATGGGAACTTCACTTTTCCGATACCAGGGTCAGCTTTTGGTGGGAGAGATTTATTCTCCTTTGATTATAGGTCATCCTCAGATCTGCCTGTCTCAAAGCCTGTAAGTAGGCACGATGACTTCTACAACACTGAAAGCTGCAGCATTCCCATTAGATGCCATTCCCTTGCATACCTGAGGTCATGGCTGATGGGTCTATTTGGCACAGAACAGCATGGAGGAGAAGGCACATGTGTCACTGTTCTTGCTCTTAGGTATGAAGAGACCCTGCTGTCTCCTGAGTGAACAGAAATTGAAAGGGTTGATGAGATTTAGAAGATTTTGAGAGACTTTATGGGCTGGTAGGTAAAAACAGGCCGCTCTCATCTCTTGAGCTTTCCTTTTCCTTACACTGCCTGTAACCCAACCTGCAGTAAAAGTGACAATGCAGAACAATCAATCAGAAATAGCTACTCTAGGATTAGACTTGGATCAGAAAAGTCAAGAAGAATTTGTCTAATTTTTGGAGTAGGATGCTCTGTGCCATCTGCAAATCAGATCCTCTATCCAGTTTCAGGTCAAATTTCTCAAGCTGGTCCTCAGATACCAAGGTCACCAGAACCAGCATCTGCTTTTTAAAATGTGGGCATTAATCCCAAATGTTTCACATTGAGATCCGAGTATGCACAACTGAGATTCAGTGGAAGAGACATGAATATTAAGAGATTAGGAGATGATTTAGTGGATTTGTCTGTTGTTACTCAGAGTGCACCACTTAAGTGAACCTACAGTTTCAGCTTACTTGTGGAATTTTCATGATGTGAATGAAGAGGTCACAGAAATGTTTTGCCAGACATTTCAATGAGCATATCCTTTGGAAGCACATGGAAGCACAAGGAATTGATTCATTGACTCAGTGAACTAAATCATGTTTTAAGCATTAAACTGGCAGCTGTTAAGCTGTTAAAGGATATGCCTATTTCCAAGTGCTGCTATAAAGAATATAGCCAACATCTTTAAAAAAGTGTACCATTACAGCGTATGCTGTAAGACAGATTTCAGTCCCTTACACTTAATGAATTATTTGCAAGTTTGACAGTGTAGGAAGGCTTTGATCAAACCAATCCAGGGCTTCAACATTGCCCCAAAATGGCAGACAGGAGCTCCTGGAGAAAAATGAAATAACTTTCCTCCCTGCTTTGGGCCACAATGAGGGGAGTGTAATTGCTGTTTCCACATAATTTTGTATTTGTAATACTAAAACTTTTTTTTTAATCACCAAGGAGCCAGTATCCTAAAGAGAGACTAAGCTGTTTATAGGCATATCCTTTGTACAGGCTGATTAGGAGCCAGACACTATCTGCCAAAGTCAGTGCGAAGCCTCCCTCTGAGCCTGATGTCCTGCACTGGCTCATGAGCACAAGCCCCAGCATGGCATGGGGGTGACAAGTGCCCCACTAGCTTGCACCCACCAGAGATACTTCTGCATCTTTTTTGTTATCAGAGACTTTGGTCGTGGGGATGAACTTCCCAAACTCAACACACCCTGACAGTATCTTGACAAGATACTGGGTCTGTCTGCCTGTTAGGTTCAAAATACGTTTTTGCTATTATTTTTCAAAATGTTTTTCAGTAATTGTGCCTCTTGCCTTCTTTCCCCTGACATTTCTTTGGTGAAATAAAAGGGTCCATAGCTGTCTGTTTGAAGAAAACCCCTTCCCTGCTTCTTGAAGACAAGCAGACCGTACTTTTGGCATAACTTTTCTGTGTTAAACCCTACTTTGAAGAAGCTTATGATTCACAAGACATGTATAAATGCTACCTACCTACTGTTCACCACCTCTTGCTGTTACACAATCTCTCAAATCTGATAAACACTTCTAGGGCTTTGTCATATTCTCTTTGTTCAAGTATGCGAACAGTCTTCTGTAGGATAACACATAATTGATATAGTTTGACTTTCACTGTATTGCAGATTTAAATCCCCCTGGAGCATCCTAGTTTATCAGAGGAGAGAAGTCTTCCATTTGGGAAAATGGGCTTAGTTCAGTACAAACTACTCTCTAGTGAGGCTAAGAGGAATAAAAGGAAACTAAGCTGGAAATAAAGAAAAATGTTCATCATGAAGACCTTGAAGCAAATTAAAAAAAATCTTACCTCTAGCCAGCTTGACAGACTGCTGCAGAGAAAACACTTTAATGGCAGAAAGGCAGCAAGCTGCCAGAGATGGAAATTATCCTGCTGGTAGACCCCTTCTGCCCTGTGAGGACTGCACCAGAGATACTCTGTTTGGGAGTGCCATGGGAAATTTCTCCTCATGGATGGGAAGAGGCAAGTTAAAATGGAAGATGCTTTAATTGTCCAGCACGTAGATAACTGAGTTTTTGATGGCAGCTAGATGCAACAGCAGGAGATCTTGTAGATCTATACCTGAACTATTAAGGAGTAGCTGCACAGTGGTCTGCCTTTTCCCATGGGTGTCTTTGCTGAAATGCTCCTGTGCCACATCTCAGTACAGAAAGACTGAAAATCAGTCTCTGGTTGTGATTTAGGAAATGAGGAAAAGAAGTCATGCAGAGTTCACACACAAGGGAAGCTTTTGGAAATGTGGGTTCTACATTAAGAAATGCTAGAAATTGAAGGTAGTATTCAAAGTGGAAAAAGTAGTTGTATGGGGGATTAATAAACAACTGTGAGAAAGCAAAGAGCTACAGAATCTGAAAAGCATGTCCTCTGGCACAAAGGCATGAAAAACAACATCTTCAGATGAGTGGCAGTGTAGAGGCTGATAGCCCAGGAGAGAAACAGTGAACGTTGTTCTGAGGAAAAATTCCTGTTTAAACAAGGTGTGTGTGCATGTGACCACACACACAGACACAGGTAATTGTATCAAGGGGGGTGTGTTTCCCTGAAATACTAGAAGTCTAAAGCCTGAAAACATGGAACAGGTATGTTTGCTTTTAAATTTGAAAGTTGTCATAGCAGACACCTCAAAACTGGAAAGGAAAACAATAATTATTAGGATATTGTAACAATTAGGAAAAAATCATTATTAAAAAAGAAAAAAGAAAAAAGAAAAACAAAGAGTGGCTGCCCAGCTCTAACAGTGCTGCTGTATATTAAAGAAGACATGAAGTCAAATCAGGTAATCAGTTTAAGTGATTGACTCAAAACACAAAGTCACCATGCATAAGAGCTCCAGACCTACATACCGAAAATGCAGTTTTAAAACTATACTTTAGCCCAGGATGGATGGATAGAATGACTACAGTGATGACAAATGCAGGAAACCCAATGAGATACGTGAGCTTCTTTATATGAACTAAGTATGTGCAGTGTGATTGTATTTGTGAACTGCACCACAGAGGAGCTAGTCAGAGAAAAGGCAGGTGGAACACAAGCTCTCCACTGAAAATGGAGCTGTGCATAGGCCTGGGTTTAAAATCCTACTGTCAAAGCCACGACGTTCAATTAAAAAAAAAACCTAAAGCAACAACAACAAAAAAAATTAAATTTGAAAGGAAACAAGTGAAAGGGTGAAGTGTTCACAGGTGACGTAAGAACTGTCTGAAAATACCACAGATTTGAACAAATGCATGATCCCTCTCAATAGTAGGAAGACCAACAAAAAACCCACCATCAAACTGCTGTGGTTCAAGATTGAGGTAAGGCCATCGTTAAAAAATTATCATGGGAGCTAAGGCAATCTGGTTCATATACTTGGGTCTCCAGAAGGCTTTCAGGAAGATGCAACACTAAAGACCTTTCAAAATTAATAAGTTGCCAAGGATCAAAGGACACATTTTCTCATGGATTAATAACTCATTTAAAACTAGGGAAAAATGAAGACATGGATACAGAGGTATTCAAAGACTTTTGAATCTTTGTGGGAGTTATTAAATCTCTTGCTGGAGGTGGGAAGGTATCAGACAAGTATTTTGAGGAAGCACATAGCTGTACTTTTATGTAATAGCACTTCCTTCTAGAGTGACATGTGATAAATGAAACAAATGACTCTTCGTTGCATAAAAGCAGCAGTATGTCAGGACCTCACAGGATTTCATTCAGTTTCTTCTTTTCCTGTCAAGCCTTTCAGCGAAAGTGATTCTGCACTGTGAATACTGGTGTTTCTATTTTTTTCTTCTAATGTATTTGGCTAAAAAAAGAAACTTTCCATAGAATCCTCAGAACCATAGAATCATTCAGGTTGGAAAAGACCTTTAAGATCGTCAAGTCTGACTATAAAATGAACACTGCCAAGTCCAGCACTAAACCATCTCCCTAAGTGCCACATCTAGGGATCTTTTAAATACCTCAAGGGATGGTGATGCCCCTGCTTTCCTGGGCCGCCTATTCCAGAGCTTGACAACCCTTTTCATGAAGAAATTTTCCCTATTATCCAATCTAAACCTCCCCTGGTGCAACTTGAAGCCATTTCCTCTCATCCTATCACTTGTTGTCTGGAAGAAGGGGCCAACCCCCACCTGGCTACAGCCTCTTTTCAGGCAGCTGTAGAGAGTGACAAGGTTCCCCCTGAGCCTCCTTTTCTCCAGGCTAAACACCCCCAGCTCCCTCAGCTGCTCCTCACAGGACTTGTGCTCCAGACCCTTCCCCAGCTCCAGTGCCCTTCTCTGGACACGCTCCAGCCCCTCAATGTCTTTCTGGCAGTGAGGGGCCCAGAACTGAACACAGGATTGGAGGTGTGGCCTCAGCAGTGCCGAGTACAGGGGGATGGTCACTGCCCTGGTCCTGCTGGCCACACCACTGCTGATCCAGGCCAGGATGCCATTGGCCTTCTTGGGCACCTGGGCACAGCTGGATCATGTTCAGCTGCTGTTGACCAGCACTCCCAGGTCTTTTTCCACCAGGCAGCTTTCCAGCCACTGCCCCCCAGCCTGTAGCACTGCCTGGGGTTGGTGTGACCCCAGTGCAGGACCTGGCACTTGGCCTTGTTGAACCTCACACAACTGGGCTTGACCCATCAATCCAGCCTGTCCAGATCCTTCTGCAGGGCCTTCCTGCCCTCCAGCAGATCAACACTCCCACCCAACCTGGTGTCATCTGCAAACTGACTGAGGGGGCTCTCGATTCAGGTCATCAATGAAGAAGTTTAACAGAGCTGGCAATAAAACTGATCCTTGGGGAACACCACTTGTGACCAGCCCCCAGCTGGATGTAACTCCATTCCCCATCACTTTCTGGGTTTGGCCATTCATCCAGTTTTTTACGCAGTGAACAGTGCACCCACTCAAGCCATGAGCAGCCAGCTTCTCCAGGAGAATGCTGAGGGAAACAGTTTCAAAGGCTTTACTAAAGTCCAGGTAGACAACAACCATAGCTTTTCCCTTACCCACTAAGCAATAGAAGTCATCTTGCAGTAGAAGTTTGTTCAAGGAGGACCTGCCTTTCACAAACTCGTGCTGTCTGGGCCTAATCCTCTTGTTGCCTTGAATGTGACATGTGATGGTGCTCAGGATGATCTGTTCCATGACCTCCCACAGCACCGAGGCCAGGCTGACAGGCTTGTAGTTCCCCAGGTCCTCCTTTTGATCCTCCACATCAATGGGTGTCCACTTGCCAACACATTTGTCACATTGTCACCTGGGACCTCCCTGGTTAGCCACGACTGCTGATAAATTATTTGGCTTCTATTTAGGCTCCTGAAGGTTAATACGGTAATCCTAAAAGTTGACCTGTCCAGGTATCTCAATAAGAAGTGTACACTGATATATCCCATATCTCAGGACGGGGAAGTGCCCTGCAGGGGTGCCTCTGAGACTGTAGAACTCCATCAGCTCTGCAGCTCTGCTCAAGATGGAGGTTTGTACTGCAATCTTCTCTGGTAGCCTGTACCCCTCTGAATGAAGGGTCATGATGCCTCTCAAGACTCATGTTGATCTTCCAGAGTCAGTGTGTCCAACGTGTTCATGTACCTGGGGTGTAGAGGTGGCTGTATGAGCATCCTGCTGTGAAGTCTCCTCTCAGGTGGGTGCTGTCCTGCCGGGGCCAGTCGTGCCCCAGGCATTATGGGGACATGGTGCAGAGGACCCCAGTGCTGAGGACCAATTGAACGTATCCTGACACTGCAGGGCCCACAGGACAAGCTCTCATGTATGGGCCTAGGCTGTCCTCCAGCTGCAGGAGGGAAGCCACCAATTCGGATATTTGAGATCCATTGGGCTGGCTGGTGTGATGCTCAGAAACACCATTTGGGTATCTTCCATGGTTTGCAACAGGGGTTTCAAACCCTACTTTGGGTCCAGAAAGAATAAGGACAAGTGACCAAATTTATCTCTTCAGTGCTGAGAAGAATGCCATGGGAGGCAGAAGAGCTGAGGCTTCACTGACCTCCTCACTGTGAGCTACAATCAATGTAAACCAATCATCGGCCAATGAAAATTTTAAGAATGATTAAAAAAATCCCAGATACATGTTTTGTTATTAATATAACAAAAAAATAAAAAAAAGTAGGTTGTGATGAAAACTTTCAAAATGTGTTCTCTTATTTTGTGCAGCCTACATCATGGAGCTAAAAATGATACTTACGTTTCAGTGTTGCTGTGGTTACTGATACTATTCTTCTGAGTCTTCAGAGGAAATGAATTGATTGTGTTAAGAAGGAGGCTGTATACAGGAGCTAACCTTGGACCTTCAATGATGATTTCATTTATACTGGTTTAATTTCAAACTTCCATGGCCTAATCTACACTTAGCCAAAGTAGCTGTAGTTTAATTTGTCCAGTTTTGTACAGACCTGCTAAAACTCTTACAGACAAGGCTGAAAGTTTTGGCCTGAATTCTCAGAAGACAGAATTTATTGTTCATTTACTATTGCTTCCCAAAGCTCTCCATGAGATAAATACTATGTTTAATGTTCAGGTAGACTTTCCCTTTTAATTTGATGAATTCCATATATTTAAGAATGGAGAAAATACTTTTTTCTCTTGTAGTAAGAATGATGTGTCCACCAAAAATATTTGTTCTTTGAAGCCTTTTCCATACCCCTTTTCCCAAACCCACACCAACTCTATGTGCTATTTGCTATGTTCTATTCACCACAGGATAACTCACGTTGGGAGGGAGCTTGTGAGGTCTCTGCTCCAACCTCCTGCTCACAGCAGGTTGGCTCTGAGATCAGACCAGGCTGCTCAGGGCTTCCTCCAGCTGAGGCTTGAAAACCTCTTAGGATGAAGTGTTGGTTCCTGCCCCAAAACATTTGTGACTTCCACATACAGGAGAGACAAAGAGGCAGAAGAGGAGCCAAGTCACAGAAGAGGTTAGGAGCATACGGAGGGCTGGTGACAGAAGCAGGAGCAAAGGCCTGATCTCTGGCACTCAAGTCAAGAGAAGCCAACAAACTGTTCCATAAACACTGATTTTATGTAGTTCCCAATTTCTCCAGAAGCAAGACAGCTATGCAGCCCTTCACTGTAGGCTGGTCTCTTCCTGGGAAATGCAGTAATATGATGGTTAAGAGGACAATCTCGTAGCTCTGGTGCCAAAACCATTCAGGCACATTTAGCTTGTGGCTGTTCTGGGAGAAGCAAAGTACATTAAAGCAGACAAGATTCTGCATTAATCTTGCTACCCGGTTGTGCTGGATGAAAAGTGGCTTATGTCTATTAGCATGTGATGGTGGAGTGATGCCCCAGGGGAGGAAAGATAAGAGGTGCTGCTGCTTGACGATAATGCCTTTCAGCAATGAACTGCAAGTGGTTTGAGTATGTGGATGATTTAAAATCAGGAGACATGCAGGACTGGCCGTGTTCTCGGTACATTTGTGCAGTGAGCACGCTGTGCTGATGACACTCATCTTCAGCTAACGCATCAGCTGCGTTCAGAGCTTGCTCACAGCAGCTTAGAGCAAACGCACGTCTTGTCCTAGTCTCACTTACTAATGAGACCATTTGTTTCTCTTCTGGAGAAGGTGAAAGCATATGCAGTGATTTACAACTAACACAATATTGTAGGGACAGCTTAACTTTATCTAAACCCAGTTTAGCTTAAATCAATTGGGTAGTTGTTTGAATCCACACACACAATGCTTGTATTGTTTTCACTAACTGTGTTTGGAAATCACTCTAGCTAAATCAGGGCATCCCCTGGTGTGATATAATGAGGTCTCTCCACAGATGAGTTACACTGATATAAAGAAGCTATACAGGAATGGTCAATGCAGCACAAAACTGTTTGTAAATAAGCCTTAAGGCACAGCAGATTTAGATAGCCTGCTCGGGCATTTGCACTGGTTTAATTAATTTGCTTTGTTAATTGAATTCCATTAAATTACAGAAAGTTTTGGTTTTAGACAAAGCCTCAGGCCCTGATCTTCCGTTTGGACCTGTCAGTAGCACTGGCTGAACTGCTTTTGGTGAATGCTTCATTTGCAACAGCGCAGTGTTGGTCATCAGCAGGCTATTAGTGAGTATGACCCAATTTGCAAAATGGTTTCCCCGAAAAGCAGTTTCAGGGATGACGATGAGGTGGTCTCCTATTTACAGTCTCTGAGTTCCTCTGGGTGAGACTCAAGTTCACTTTGAATCATCTCCCCAAAGGGATGTGAACTGATAGCTCCTCAGCTAAGCAAAAGTTTTCTTCTTCCTCTGCCTTGAGAGCTGTGTGCCCTGCAATGCCATTTCTTGTAGGGTTGGTTCACACCGAAGCTTGGAGTATCTTGGTTGTGGCTGCTCCTAGACTAAGGAAAATCAGAGGGAAAGCAAGAGGAACGTATTGGCTGGTCAGGAAACACAGCATTGTTGGTGCCCCATCTGGGAACCATATTAGGTGGCTGTGCCTTGTCTGAGCAAAAGCTGTGGGCTGTGCTGGCTCCTCCTTAGACACGAGGTGACATTTTAATCTGGACTGGAAGAAACTTACAAGGGGCTTTATCTTGAAACTACTGTGAAGATCTGATATTGAGATTGAACCCTATGTTCTAATTCACTGGATCATTGTGTTTCCACGTCTGTTTGCTTGTGCTGTGTTAAACAAGCCAACAAACACCTAGGAGTTTTGGGCAAGAGGGTAAGTCACTCTAACTGGGATGGTGGTATAGAGCATAACAGTTTTTTCTGTGAATTGCATAATTATGGAAATGCAAGACAGGACCTTCACATCCCAAAAAAACATACAAATATAATGTAACTTGATGAAGTTTCTGTGAATGGTACATATTTTCTTAGACTGCCAATACAAGCAAAAAGAGATAATCCAATGAATAAACTGCAGCACTTCCTTGGAAATGACCCCCCAATTCCTGCTTGAGGAGATTTCACTGGCAGTGATGATGGCGCCTCCTCTGAGGGTCTAGAAATTATCTGTGCCTCACGGGAGTAGCAATTTGGGTGTCTAACCCTTCTAACCCTTGCATTTTTTTCCTCAGGTGTGCTCTCTGGCTAAGTGATGCTTTCCTAGGGCAGTACATCTCTAGGGATGCCTTCTGGCAGAGGCACAGCCACTTGCCATTGAAAAGATGTGGTACATCTCAGTAAACACAGCCCCTCCAAACAGTCAGGTTCAGGCAGAGGGGAGCAGAGGGCCTTAATTTGGGCAGGGCTGTGGTACGTCTCAGCGTGCTTGTTTGGTGCGAAGTGGGAAATACCTGGCATGAAGTGATAACCATGTTGATAACCATGTTTCATGTGCTTGCAGCTCTGAGACACTGTCAGGATTATGTGAAATCCTTTCCTTACCCCAGAGCCAGGCCCTCTGTGAGGAGGGAGAGCCCTTCATTTCACCAGTCAAGGGGAGGTGGGATAAGACACCAGAAGGTGCATAGCAGGTGGAAAGGTTGGGTATTTCCTGGAGCTGCTGGTACTGGCTTCCCCTGGGCCGAGGGCTGGACTGCACACAGGGCTGAGCTCTGCACCCTCCAAGGGGTCAGTGCTCTGCCAGCTTTGGGAGTGATTGTGCTCCTGGCCATGGCGTGCAAGTGCATCTGGGTGAGGAAATACACCAGCACTTCCTTGGAAATTTTGCGCATCTGGAGTGACTTGCCACTCTGGTGTGGCTTCCTTTTGTTGTGACTTGCCGCTCCGGCAGGGCACGTGCCTGGCTGCATCCATTCGCTGCTGCACGGGACTGCCGGGCACCCCGCGACCGCCGGGCCCGCAGTGGCGCCTGTGGCCGGACACGGGGGGTGCGGGCGGGCGTCTCCGGGCAGCGGGCCGGCAAAGCGGGTCCTCCCGCAGCACACCGCCGGTGCCGTGGGCACACGCTGGGCCCCTGGCAGAAAAATAACAGAGCTGCAGTCTAACGCTGAGGGGTTTACGCCTTTAGGACGGCACCGTCTAGCGGGCAGTGAGAGTACTGCTGGCCGCGGCCGCTGACAGGGCTTGGTCAGGCTACCGAGGGAGAGGAGAGGAGAGGAGAGGAGAGGAGAGGAGAGGAGAGGAGAGG
>NW_024581076.1:6085947-6258890 GCF_017639235.1 Corvus kubaryi | reverse complement strand
GAGAGGAGAGGAGAGGAGAGGAGAGGAGAGGAGAGGAGAGGAGAGGCAATGCGGATGCTGCAGATGGAAGGGAAGGAGAGTACTGGAGTCCACAGACCTGTGCAATGCTCCTGTACCTGCAGAGGTGTTAGCCAAGAAGTGGAATAGTAATTTCAGGGTCAGAGAATAGAAGAGACAAAAAATACTCACTAAAAAAAAACAAATTTGGAAAGCCCTGAACCACCTAGTGTTATTTTGAAGTTGTCTCTGCTTTGAGTGGACACTGGACTACATGACTAGCAGAGGTGCACTGCAGTCTAAATTATTTTGTGATTCTAATTTTGTTCTATGTCTGCATTTTAAAACAGAATTCTCCTTTGATGATATACAGTCTTTTGGGAATCATATTACTGGCATTATCATCATAAAACTGTCCAGTTGCTTCTCTAAAGCACTGACACATCTGTCTGCAGCATGGGCACATTTCAAATGTTACTGGGGTCATCTTCCGTCCTTGGAATTACAGACATTTTCTGACTGTTTTGGAAAAGAAAGACTATACTGCAGGGTACAGCTGTCAAATTAGGGCTTTGAACATTGACTGCATTCTTGAAACGATGTTTTAAGAAGTAGAAAAACATATTTGCTGATCACAAAAGTGGCCCCACATGGGGCAGAAATGAAACAGTTTAAATTTCAGGGAGACGGACACAATGTGTACTTCCTGGCTCTGCAGAGTTTGTAGCAGTACTCCTACTCCATATAAGCAAGAAGAGGCCCAGATTTCTGGAAAGACAGCAAGTGCATGTTTCAGGAACTCTTACAGTGAGTAATAGTTGAATTTCTGAAAAAAAGCTGCAAGGTCAGTTAGTGCCTTCTGTTAGCACAAGCAATAGGTAGAGGAAAGGCTTAGTTAATTTTTGATATCAGTGGACTTGAAAGATCAAAGTGTGGGTGACATTTTTGTCTCCCCTGCCTGCTGAAAAAGTGCTCCTGCCAGGGATTTTGTTCCCTGGGGTTTGGGGTTACCCATGACTATTGGAGGGTGCAGTGACTGAACAGTGATCAGTGCAACCACATGAGAGGGAATTGCAGCAGGGCTGGGCCATGTTGCACAGGCCAGGGTGCCCTGCTCAGTCCCACTCTCCTCCACTGTGCCCATGGTGGGTATGGGATTTACCACTTCCTGCACATTTCACAGCATGATTTGGAGTAGCTGCCTGTGCTTAAGTTCATAGAGGCATCATGAAAAGAAACCATTGTGATTATTCTGCATAACCAAGGCAAGAGAGGCTGGGAGAGGGAAAAGAAACCCATGTCTGCAGCTGTCTGCAGCATTACACAGCCATGGTGGCACTCTCTACTCACTAAAAGCACATTCGCCCTTCAGTAGTTTCCACATGATTAAAACACTTAGGAAGAAAGGGGTGAGCTCTGCAGAGATCTGTGATGTGGGGCATGGCAGATGCCCAGATTTGAAGCCACACCAAGTAGCAAGGCAGGACCACATCAGACTTTTAGCCCTGCTGGCTCTACCCCATCTCCAGTGGCTGGATTTTCTCCAGGGTGTCATATGCCCCTGTGTGCCCCCCAGGGCAGAGCAGTCCCCTGAGGAGGGGGTCAGGGAAGGAGCTGGTGTGAGACTGGTACCTGGTTCCCAGTGCCAAAGGCAGAGCTGGACCTGTTGCCACATGGGCCATGGTCCTGCATCCCCTCTGAGCTGCCAAACAGAAAGCTTGAGAAGAAACAAAACAACTGAATTTTAAAAAAGAAATCCCCTCAGAAGCAATATAACAAAAAGGATTTGTGCTTGCCTGTGCCTTCTAAAATAACCATGAAACAGAGAAATTTTGTGTATTTATACTTTTATTCTACAGACACCTGCTGAATATTTGTTATAGTAATGTCTCTTGTGCCTTTCTGTCTGTTCATAACAACTCAATACCAGTGATTAGAGCATTCATCTCTTTAAACTGAAACAAATAGTTACTGAAAGTGCTTATTGCACACAAATTCCCCACATCTTCTGCAGAAAAGGTCATTAAGGGACAACTGTATCTCTAGAACATGATAATGGTGCCCTGCCTTTGGGAATGAGCCATAATTAATTACCTGCCTTGGAGTGATTTGATTCTTGCTGGTGGGTTTCAGACAAGCCGGTTCCCAGGTGCACTTCCTATTTTTCTTGTTGGAGGAGTAGCATCTGCATGGTAGAACTCAGCATTCCACAGCTGGATGTCCTGGATCTCTGATGGTCTGTAAGTGCCTGTAAGCAAGTGCCTGCAAGTTAAGAACAAGGACTTACCATATTTGAATGAAGCAAGGGAAGAAACCAAAGGAGTGATGGTGAGTCACTACTGATGTAGTGCCCAAAACTGCCCCCAGCACTCGAGGTGAGACCGCCCCAGTGCAGAGCAGAGTGGGACAATCCCCTCCCTTGCCCAGCTGGTGATGCTGTGCCTGGTGCCCCCAGGACAGGGTTGGCCCTCCTGGCTGCCAGGGCACTGCTGACTCATGTCCAACTTGCCACTGACCAGGACCCACAGGTCCCTTTCTGCAGCTCTGCTCTCCAGCATCTCATTCCCCATCTGTCCGTAGTTGCCTGTGGTCTGTGGTAATGCATAGGCACATGTGTTGGCTGCACCCCTTTTTTTCAGAAGAGGGAGGGAGGCAAATGGGGACAGAGTGTCTTTCTGTGCTCCAGAGAGGATCATCATCCAGTGGGACTCAGAATGTGCCATTGCAGAAAGGGAAATAGAGCACCAAGCTGCTAATCCTATCACCCTGTTCAGAAAAATGTGATGGTGTTTAAATATGGTGTTCACCTTCATTTTCCCCAAGCTGGGTGCAGAACTGAGACAGATGGGTGCAGTCTGTATTGACAAGGGCACTCACTTTCTAAGAAAGAGTTTCACCCATCCATCTGCTTAGTATCCATGCAACAGCGAAATGGAGCAGCTTTTGCATATTTATACCCTTGTTCAGCCTGCAGCATTATAAGAGCCAAATGACACGATCCCAGGGACGTTTGCCCATTTAGAAACACTCCAGCAACCACAGCAGAATAAATGTGAACTGAATGTTATAATTTAATTCTTGTTAATCAATGGTAGAGCTTCCCTTTGAGTTAAGAAGTGGTTCACACACCATATTGAAGCAGAAAGCACAAGACCAGGCTTAAGACAGGATAGCCTTTGGCAGGGTGAGAGAGGCTGTGAACAGCTTATTGACTGTGTGGAGATAGCCAGGGATAGTCTCAGGGCTTCTGAACCCTTCCCATGAAGAGAGACAGATTAAAATGACTTCTGTGGATAGTTCCCAAACACAGGAAATTGTGGACCTGCTAAAATATTTGCCACTAGCCACTGCTGTGTAAAAGAACACTCTGGCTCACTGGATTTTTCATGCTGCAGACACTTTTATGTGTCCAAGATACATACTCATATACATGGTCAAAAGAGATTATGGTGGATAGAGGCAAAGCAAACACCATGTGCAGAGGCAGAAATGGCACATTTTTTGGAAACTGCCTCTGGAATAACATGTTTAAGAAGGGAAAAAATGCTGCACAACTGTGTCCAGAGGGAGGAGTGAGAAAATGTGAGAGGAACAGCCCTGTAGACAACCAGTGCAGAAGGAGAGGCAGAAGGTGCCCAGCATCGGAGCAGAGATTCCCCTGCTCACCATGGTGCAGCCCATGCTGAAGAAGGCTGTCCAGCTGCAGCCCGTGGAGGTCAGCGGTGGAGCAGAGGTCCACCTGAAGCCTGTAGAAGACCCCACATTGGAGCAGCCTGAAGGAGGCTGTGATCCCATGGGAAGCCCACATGCAAGCAGGCTCCTGGCAGGGCCTATGGCCCTGTGTAGAGAGAAGCCTATGCTGGAGCAGGTTTTCGTAATATCCATCAGTTCCATCTTTTTCCACTGGTAAACAGTCTCAGTGGCAATGCTGGTGCAGTACTGTGCTCCCTCTGACACAGCTTTTCCAGTGTCCCATGTAATCCTGAGGCTGGAGGCTTTGTGGTTGTTCTAACCCTAAACGTAACGCTAATCCTAACACTTGTGGCAGCAGTGCTGGCTGAGAATGAGGCCCAACACAAACGGTGGCCCTTATTAGAAAGGTGTAGAGGCAGCAAGTGGTGTGGTGCCATGCTCCCTTTGGCATGGCTTTTCCAGGCCCAGTGCCCCTAGAGCTGTAGGCTTTGTGGCTCTCTTCAGTCTCATCCTAATGCCTACTGTAGCCCTATTGGCACCTTGGGTTTTGGAGATGAGATCCCCAGCATTATGGGTGGCCCAGATTAGAAAGGTGTGGAGACTGCAATAGTGGTACAGTGATGTGCTCCCTTTGGAGTGCCTTTTTCAGCCCTAGTGAGCACATTTCTTCAAAGCTTGAACTAAGATTGATGACATATCTTATGGGGGACTATTTGCATCCGATTTGTTGGGACCGGTGCTTCAGCTGGTGGCTGCCCTCCATAAAGTATGGATGGGTCTGGGCAGGAGTAGCTGGAGGTTTTGAGCAGGTGTGCATCCCTAAGGGCAAAATCAGGTCTTTTTTTGGGTCAGCTTTTATAGCTTGTTCCTTTTCCAGCTCTTGTGGTTTAGTTAATTCGGGTTGTTGTTCTTAAAATGCACTAAAATTTGCCCCTCTAGCGACGTTTATGTTTTTACCTTCAGTCCTCAGCTCCATGATCTACTGAAATTCCCTCTTCTGTTTCTGCCTCCAATGTTCTGGCCTTTCCACAAAAGTTCTGGCCTTTGCCTCAACTTTGAAATACTGGCTTTTTTCCATTAACCTTCTTTTCTATGGAGTAAACAATTAGTGGCATTGTTATACTGCTTGGATTTTTTCACAGACCTTATTCTTTCTCTTCACATCTTCTAGCTATCTGTGCTGGGTAAAATCGTTCTGCCAGAATGATTTTTCTCTTAAGCTAGAGCTGAGTCAAATGCTGTTGATTTACAGGTTCAGTAATTGCCCTAGCAGTCGGTAGCAATTCATCCATCATTGCAGGTTTAATTTTGAACCTCAGCATTAGGTTGGTGTCTCGGTCCCTCCTGCATGAGAACTGCTCTTGTATTCAATACCTGCTCTCTTGATTAAAACCACCCCCTCTGGTCCTTGCTCAGCTTTCTCTTCTTCCAAACTGAACACCTGCACCATGTTAGGGAGAGCAACAATGCCCCTGCAGTCCTCTGGAGTGGGCCCTGCCGTTCTCCCACAGCTTCTTTCCCCATTGCTGCTGACACTGGGATGAGGTTTGACGGCGCTGCAGTGGGGTTGTGATCACTTGCAGATGTTCCCAGGGCTCGTGTGAGTCCCACCACTCCTGTGCAGCAGTATCCACACAGGGTCCCAGCAGCCACCACACAGCTCTGGCTTGTGCTGGGCTCTGACTCTGGTCTGGGTCAAACCTGCTACTGCATCTCCTCAGCAGCAGCTCTGTGCCAGTGGTGACCGGGGACATGAGGAGGGTCAGGGCTCCAGAGGAGAGGTCAGATGGGAAGAAAGAACCTGGTGGCTGCACATGGCCCAGCCTGGGATCAGACCACCCACCTCCCTTCCCTGTCCAGGGGTCAATATCCCCCTCTGGAATACACCTCGGAGGGCTGCAGCCACAGCCTGCACAGGTCTTCCAAAGATTCAGTCATCCTCTGGCAAACCCAAAGCTTCAGATCCATGCTGCTGAGTCTTTCTTGCCATTGTCCTCACAGGTGCTTGTTGCCAAGCTGGATCCTAATCTCAAGTGTCTGCTTTATTAGTTCTTGTAAGCTATCTATCACATCCTGCCTGGGCTTGCTTCCCCATGGTGTGGATGGGGACCTCTGCTGCAGAGGCTTGTGTGTTTCTGCCTCAGTTCTTCAGTAATTTTGTCTCTTATTTAAAATCCATCTTTCCTTTTTCTAGATCTGCAATTTTCTCTCCAAGCCTTCACTTTATCACTTTTAGTAGTCAGTGTAGCTTCAAATTTCCACAAAGCCCATTGCCAGCAGCCTCAATAAGTCCTGACTTTAGTGCTCTCCTGGCACTGTAAATGCTTCTTCTGCTTCCCCTGGAGCACATTTTGCCCATGCAGTTCGCCAGCTGCTGTGGCTAGGCTCATACTGCATGACTCAGATCCTAAACTTTGCTGTGGATGGAGAGTTTGTCTTCTCCCTGGGAGCAGCCTTGTTTGTACCTGGTTTGTGGTGCTTAGTACAGGAGCCCCAGAGAGATATGAGCGTCCCCCTGGGGTCACTGTTTGCATGTGCAAGAAGGTGCTGCAAGCAGGACACACAGAGCTGTGCAGAACAAAGCTTGTATTTACTAGTTGAGCTACCAGCCCCCACTCAGCACCCAGCCCCTTTGCTGCTGCACAGCCACCACCTCAGGTGATGAGTTGGTCTCTGCAGCCCCAGGGCACATCCTCCATGGTGCTGAGCTCCCTTATTTCACCTCCTTTTTTGCTTCTTGAGCATTTTATACCTTCCCATGATAGTGCTTTTCTCACAACAACTTGAGCTGGTAGTGATGCCATCTCAGCTGTCCTGTGTGCCTGTGGTGTCACCTTTGTGGCCTTTCCCGGCTCTGTCCTGCAGATGTCTCAAGGCTTCCTGGTAGCTCTAACAGCCACAGCAACCCAAGCCACAGCCACGCAGCCACAAGGGTTGTATCAGAGCTAGGCTCAGGAGCCTTGGGCACAGACAGTTGGCCCCAAAGGCTTAAGAAGGTGAAGACTGGGATTGTAGACAGAGGTTTACATCCCCAGCTGCTGCTAGAGACACTGCAGAAGCTGCAGGGGAGGAAGCACTGGCGACCCCCTACTCAGCTTGTATAAACAAATGGGTGCTGCTGGTACCAGGTCTTCAGGACTACAACATCTCATTCCTGAGTCCAGCAACATCAGTTTTGGGACAAGGTGGTGTGGTTCACCATGCATGTTGTAACACTCTGATCAGAGACCTACACTGATGAGCACTAGGAATGTCATTAAGATTTTTCCCTCCTCCACAGAACAGAAAGGTTTCCTCTGAGCAAAAGAACTGGCAGTAATTGCAGTGTATCAACAGGATGTTTGAGCAGCAGTGATTATAGGAGTGCAGTAAATAACAGGACTGAGCTGCAATGGTGCAGAGAGGACTGGAAGTTGTATGTTTTGTCTGTGTATGTAGGCTGGGACATCACTTTTGTAGCTGCAAATCAAGCCCATCTGTATGATTTACCTTCTCCTCCTACTGTCTCCCTTCATTAAGGGAAATCAATCATCCCACTGCTCTGTGATTTATGGCTTTATGTTTTGCTGGGAATGTGTTACAAAGCAAAAAGTGGAAGTTTTGATGTATTAGTAAAACCAAACTCGTCTGCCTAGAGTGAGATTGGAAGAATTTAGTTTCCTCTTGGGTGAATTCTGATGGATTATAAAAATTTCCATCCTCCCTTCTTCTTCCTTCTCCTCCTCCTCAACCCACACCTGGTTACAAAGTAAGGCCTTGAAATAGGTGAAGGCCTATTCCCAGTCTGTCAGCCTGTTCTGGCACACCTTGACCTACATCCCGCAATTACCTTTAAAGTGACACTTTAGTGCTGTGTGGCAGCTCTGCGTGAAGCCATGGATGGATGGATGGATGGATGAACGGATGGATGGATGAAGCTGAAGAACTCAGTTCCATCCCAGACTGCCCTGATGGCCTCCAACAGCTGAATATGGCTGGCACCAGCTGTGGCCAACTGAGTGCTCAATGACTCCAAGGATGGAGATGTCATCATCTAGCTGTCTGAGCAGCAGTATATGGTGTGATCAGTCTTTATCTTCACCAGGTTCATCCAAAAGAAAAAAAGGTTCATCCAAAGGAGATCTGACCAATGCAGGAGACTTTGTGCTGGGAGGAAATAGAAAAGGAGTTTCCCATTGAAGTGAAGGGGGAAATAGCTGGCCAAATACCAAGGTCACAGTCTGTGGAGCACTACAGTCCAAACGTGCCGGATTACCCCAAGTCCCATGTGTTCTTCTCTCTAAACATGGACATAGAGTTTTATTTTTGTGTTGGAGGAACAGGCCGAGGGGCAGGTTACTGGTGCTGTTGTCTCCTTCAGAAATGGAACCATCATCTCTCCCCATCACATCCCTTAAACTGTGCTGACTAACCCTAGGCAACCCCCCAGACTGCCCTTCACGTACCTCATCGTTTTCCTAGTCTTTGGTTTACAGAGCCTTGTAACTATTCCATTGGGGCACCTAGGAAGGAGAGGAAGGGGATTTCCCTGTCACCTCAAGCAGGGACCTGCCTGCATTCCCCCCTGTCTCTTAGGTCCCCTCCTACCTGCTGGGGAGAGGACAGGGGATCCTCTATGTCCTGAGGTGCAATTGGCTGGTAATCTGCCTCAGAGTGCCTGGGATGCTCTGCAGGGGACACACTGTCCATTTACATAGCACTGTGTGTGGTCAGACCAAGCTACAACTCTGTGAATGTGGAAAATTCTACTTTGCCCTCTGCTAAAAAGACAGAAGATACAATGTTTGCCCAAACCTTCCCTCCTCAGCCACAGTTCATGCCACAGCCGCTGCAGCGCAAGGTTTTACTTTATTTCCTCTTATGTGACTCAGAAAGAAATAAAAGAAAATTTCTCAGTACCTGAGGGAGAAGAGCAGATGAATTAAATACGAGGCATTTGTAAATTCAGCAGAGCATTACGGCAGCTGGACCCTGTCTGGCCAGGAGGAGCACCCTTCCCATAGAAAGCATGTTCAGAGCAGGAACATGCCTCAGATGATCAGGGAGAGGCATACCAGTGAGCCAAGGACATGTGTAAGCAGGGTCAAGAGGTCTGCAGTCCCTGGGCAAGCAGTGACTGTCCAACACTTTCTCCTCACACAGTAACACTGGTGTTGAGCTGTTGCACAGCAAGGATCTTCCTCCTTGCAACCTTATCCAGCCCCACTGAGCAGACGAGCTGCCACAGCCCCCAGCTCAGCTCATGCTTCTCTCTGGAGCTCTGGCAGGTCAGACTGGCTGGTTGGTCTCCATGCTGTTCTCCTCAGGCTTGCCCCCAACCTGGAGTTCTCCACTGCACTTCTGACCTTCGTAACCACAAGCAGAGTGGCCAGTGCCCACCTCCAAGCCCGGGGGAGGTGGAAGGCACATGCAAACCTGGCTGCAGGGACCCATTCCTGGTCCCAGGATTCACAGGTATCCTCTGGTAGAACAACCACCACTTCTAATACCTTCTGCCAGAATGGGATCTGCTGCACCTGCCAGCCAAACTCAGAGAAAAGGCATTTCTACGCTCCTTGGGAAAAGCAGAGGACCTGCCAGTCTGTCACTGAAAACACTTTATAAGGAACAGAGTTGAAAAGCTGCCAGTATTGACTTTGTACAGCTGCAAGGGTGAGAAAGGAATAATGCTGAGCTTGAAGCAAAACCACAGCATGATCATGTCCTTTTTGAACATGTCTGTGTTACTCTATTGAAGCACTTGCTTGATTTACCATTTAGGGTTTAAATTTTTCTAAACCTCTTATTTAAGCCTTTTTTGTTTTTTTAAGCCAACCAACCAGCTCATCAAAAGAGACACTGGAAAAGTAAAATTCCCCCCTGTGCAGTTTTCAGTGTTCGAAGCTCTAAATCCTGCTGAGAACCACAGATACTGGCATCATATTAAAAAAGCTGTTTGCATCAAGGGATTCTAAAAACAGAGCAGATATTACTAGATATGTTTTGCCTGTTTCTTTATCAAAAAGCAAGTGTAAAGCCTGGGTCTGTAACATAAATTACACTATCTAGGAGACTACTGTCTCTGTTAACATTAAACTGACATTTGTCTTATCTCCTTAATGTCATTTCACCACTGTACCAAATTTTAAGACTAGGAAAATATTCCAAGTTACTGTGCTAAAGTCCCTATCACTATTCCAAGCAGTGCATGTGGTAGCCCATGAGCACTTCAGCTGAATGACCTGTCATTTTTATGTAATATGTATTTACTCAAATTATTCTTGCCTAAGTAATCATTTTGTCCATGTTTGTGTGGCAAGGGTCAAGTAGGAAGAATTCTTCTGATGGGGTTTTCAAGTAGCAAAGTTATTTAGTCCTGGTGATACATTAAAGCAAGTACTTCCAAAAAGTCTCATCCCCTTGAGACAAAAGAGATTAAGTAGTTTGCTATCTTTTCTCCTGATCTTGTTAGAAATTGCCACTTTATTTTACCACCAAAAGCAATACTGTGGGGAGTGATTTGTGTGGCAACATGTTGTGGTTTAACCTCAGGCAGCAACTAAGTCCCACAAAACCACTCTGTCACTCCCCCCACATCAGGACTGGAGAGAAAATTGGAAGAGTAAAAGTGAGAAAGCTCGTGGGTTGAGAAGAAGACATTTTAATAGGTAAAGCAAAAAGCACACAAGTGAGAAAAGCAAGGAATTCATTCACCACTCCCCATGGTCAGGCAGGTGTTCAGCCATCTCCAGGGCTCCATCACGTGTAACAGTGACCTGAGGAGACAAATGCCATCACTGTGAACGTCCCCCCCTCCCTTCCTTCTTCTTCCCCTAGATTTTATATGCTGAGTATGATGCTGTAGTGGTTTGGTCCAAAATACTCATTACTGTTTATCTGCTGTGAGATAAGAATTAGGAGAAATGCAAAACAGGCACCAAACTTGAAAGAATATAAAGAAGTTTATTAACAGACCTAAAAGAAGAAAAAAAAATTATACCACCTTCAGAACTCTCCTCCTCCCCCCACCTTCCTCCCTTCTCCCACTGACAATGTTCAAAGACAACCCTTAAGATGTTCAGTCTGTTTACCACTTCCATAATAACCTTGTTCAGTCCATTTAGAAAGAGAAGTCTCTTCTTGCTCATGCTATGAAAACAGTATCACAACGAGACAGCCGCCCACTTCCAAATATTGTTCAGTCCATTTAGGAAGAGGAGTCTCTCTGCCTGCGTGTGAGTCCTTTCCCCCGACTTGCAGCTTTTCCCACAACTGCTTTCAAGGGTCCACTCTTGAAGTTTTTTGGGGTACAATTTTAAGGTTGAGCCGTTCAGAAACAAAAACAGAGGCCCTTCTCCTTCCCTGGGAGCAAAGGGTCTTCATCATCTTCATCTTTAGGACTATCTCTGGGAGCATCTCTAGGAACTGAGGTTTTCTCCTTTCCCATTTGGAGCAAAAGTCCTCATCTGGTTCATCTCTATGGACTGAGGTTTTCTCCTTTCCCATTTGGAGCAAAAGTCCTCATCTGGTTCATCTCTATGGACTGAGGTTTTCTCCTTTCCCGTTTGGAGCAAAAGTCCTCATCTGGTCCATCTCTCCCTGTCCAAACTTCTCATGAAATTACAGCTGCGTCAGCATCTGCCTATCTCAGCGCAGGTGCTTTTGCTTACGAGCTGAACACTCCACCCCTCATATCTTCATGGAATTACAGCGGGATACTCTGATATATCATAGCTTCACAACAGAATTTCAGCTTTAAGCATCTCCTCTCTCTCTTCCCTCAGATTTTCAGCTCTTCACAGCAATAAAAGGGTTAATCTCACCTCGGCCTTGCAGCTTTGCAGCTGGAATGTTGAATGTTTCTTATCGAAGTGGAGAGGGGGGAGAGCCGAGCCGCTCCGGCTGCCCACAGCAAGGCAGTGGGGGGGGGTTCCATGGCTGGAACAGGTCCATCGGCTCCAGGATGGCCGTGGCCCGGCCCGGCCTGGCCCAAGCAGGGCCTGGCCGGGCCCGCTGGCCCCCACACGGGGCCTGCAGCCACCTGTGCCAGCGCCGGAAACGAGAGAGAGCTTGGGGGGGAGTTTGCCTATTCTTAAATGTGGATCACAGAGGTGATCACAACTTTAAGTGGCTTAGAGAATTGTCCATATTCAAACTGGCCAGCTGATAGGTTCTATCAGTTCCCAGAGGAAACTGTAAGCATCCCTTAGCAAGGACATCCCTTCCGGGACTATGCTTGCTAACCTATGACAGATGCCCTATGGTATGGGATATCCATTAGGTCAGCTGGGGCCAGCTGTCCCAGCTGTGTCCCCTCCTGACTCCTTGTACACTTCCAACATCCTTGTTGATGGGGTGGGGTGAGAGAAAGAAAATCCCTTGATTTTATTTTAAGCCCTGCTCAACAGTAACTAAAACATCCTTGTATTATCAACACTGTTTCCAGCACAAATCCAAAGCATAGTCCCATAACAGGTATTATGGAAAAAATTAACTCTACTGCAGCCAGAATCAGCACATTCTCCACCCATACCATTTATGTCATGCTCATGTCCCACTCTATCCAATACATCCTTAGTAACAACCCACCTGCCTTCCCATCTTCTGATACACAGATATCATTCTTCTGGTCTATGGACCACCCCTGCAAAACGCACGTAAAATACCCACAAATGTCCACTGTGCTAATCTAGTCCATGAGTTTGGGCTCTGTCTGTTTTGGTGGTCACTCAGGACAGGAGGGTGGTGTGTTGCATGGAATTAGTTGGGCAGCAAAGCCAGCTCAGGCTGGGTCACTGCTGTACTTCTACTGCTCCTTGCAAGGCTTTCCTGCCCTGGTCCAGGGTGTTCCTGCTGATGATAAGCAGCACAGCACTACAGTGAACAGTGAAAGCAAAAAGCAGCCACCAAGGAACACTAGGTTCTAATACATAGCCTGGCAAGCAAGCTCCATGGCAAGCACTGGAACCTGTCAATTAATAGCTGAACAGCAAGAGCAGTGATAATTTCAGTCTAGCTCATTCCAAAGAAACCTGTCATTATCTTGAACCCTTTGAGCCCCATGTTGGGAGCCAGAAAAGGACTGTTATGGTTTGAACCTAGCTGGTGGCTAAGCACCACGCAGCCACTCACTCCTCCCATGCCAGGGGGAGAGAACTGGAAGCATAAAAGTGAGGAAAACTCCTGGGTTCATATAAGGGCAGCTTAATAGGTAAAGCAAAAATTAATTCTATCCCAGACAAAACTAGCACACAACAAATACAGATTAGCTGACTGAAATAACAGAGTACCTTGAAATGGGGTCATTGTAGGTGTCAGCCCTTAAAAGGTTTTCAGCTCAGCAGGAATACAAGTAGAAGAAACTAGCTGCTTGTGAGGCCCATATAATTCAATGTAAGCGAATGAATTGTGAATAGGATGACATATGTAGCAGCTATAGTTCTACCAAGAAAAGATTAAAGTGATTTTGCTTATTAGAAAAATGTTTGGCTTGAACTCATGGCATTTCTGCAATGTTACAATGCTTGGTCTTAGTCAGGAGGATTGCGTTGGGTAGCAACCAAGTGTAAGCTTTAAGCTCTAAAGTAATGCTGCTATAATGCCAAAAGTGCTGAAGGTGGTATGATGTATGTGAGAGACACACATATGAGGTTAACCTGTGGATTTAATTCAGATGCTGTAGTGCCAAAAGAAAAACTAGATCAGGGAAGGCTTGAAAAAAAAAAAAGAATGTGTGAAGGTGAAAGTTCATATGTACAAAGCATATATGTCTATGTTTTGATATGTTTCTAAACCTTCCCCTTAGCTTGCCACTGCAGTGAACATCTTACTCTGCTATGCCATGTTAGAAACCTAGAGACTACTAGCATGCCATGATATGTCATGAGCTAACATTGGTCTCGTGGATGTGTTTTATCCCTTGATGGAGAGCAACTGCTTTGACTTGGCACTGAAGGGGAATTAACTCATGTCTATGTCCACGTCCTGTTGTGTGAACATAAGGCCTCCTAAAGGGAAATACCCTCTGCTCTCCTGAATAATCCAGCTCTTGCTCCATGCACCACAGATATCTTAAATATTCCCTGTCCTCACCAGGCAGGAGTTGGGTCTAAAAACCACAGTTCTCAGGCCTCTGTTACTCCCACCAGTCTTTGAAAGGTTTGAAGAGTCACTACAGCCAGCTGTTCAGCTTCTTTCCCTTTCCCTTCACTGTTGCCGATTTCAGCCAAAATTTTATACCTAAGTGCCATTGAGTCTCTGTTACCAAACTGCCAGATGTGTCTTGAAAATGAACCTTAGAGACTCATGTTCAAAACATGGAAACATGCAGCAGGATAACACTTCGTTTTCCTCATTAAAAAAACCCAAATCCTACTTGATTCGATGTAAGACTTCAAAATTGCTGTGCTTTAAATCATGAATTTGCACTTCTGGAAAATCTGACTTTTTTTTTTTTTTTTTCTCTATGAGGTGGTAGATTTCATTCCTCTCCTCCCCTTCTTTTATTTGCTTACTTTACTTTATGTCTTCTTATTTTGGAGACCCTTAGTCCTGTTGCATTTTCTAGGGAGTGAATGTTCTGGTGTAGTAATGCTGCCTGATGTCTGGACCAAAGCTTAAGCCAACCCAAACATTCACATTTAAGATCTGTGGGGTTCCTGGTCTAGGTGCAATTTTAATCCCAGTGCTGTTTCATTTTGCCACTGAGAGAGAAGAAGAATCATTAGGAATGACCCTCAGGAATCTGGAAAAAAAACCCCACCGTAAAGCATTTCGTATGGCACAACATTTGTTTTAGATGAAAGGAAATCCTGTCATGGCAATACTGTGATTAAGATGCCATGGAAAGGCTTTAATAATCATCAGAGGCATAATGGCTATCTCTTGCTTTAATGACCACTGATTAATTATCATATGGTGCTTATGCTGAATGTTTTTTTTACAAATTAGAATTTCTGCCTCAGGCCACTAGACACTGCACTCCCAAGTGATGCACAAAACGGATGTGTGCTAAACAATGACAGAATTTGGTTCAAAATGCTGAAAGCAAGCCAAAGCAAATGCAGATGCTTGCTCTGTTCAGGAGCATCATCTGCAGAAGGAAAGTAGAGGTTTTCAATTACCCCACAGCACAGCTGTATAGGGAGGTTGTGTGAGAGTTACATGGCAGGCACAGAAGACATTTTAATTCTACAGTCTCTTGCCTCCTTTGGTTAGGGTTAGAAGATGGAGTTAAACATCCCTGATTTGTGGCACCTTGCTTTTGGGACACTGACAGCGCATGCAGGTAATGCAGTCGTAAATACATTTGTGTGCACTAAGGCACCTCTCAAGCAGTAAAAGAGAGGAGCTCAAACAGAGAGACTTAGGTGCCATTTATGAAAGGTCTCGTGGAGTCCGTGATGCAAAATTTTCACAGCTTGTTCAGAAGTTCATTTAGTTGCCAGTATTTTCTCTCCTGATTCCTCGCTGATATTATGCTTTACAACACTACCTGAAGTTTTGCAAAATTTTCAGAATGAAATCAGCAAAATGCAGATGCCAAATTGAGATATTAATCTGATAAACTGTGAGTGCAACTTATTTACACATCCAGATAAGAGCTATGCTTAGTCTTTAGCCATACAGATTTTTCCTCACTACCATAAAACTTAGATAAGTCTCAAATTCTAATTCTGCAAACCATTTTTTTAGCCCCCTGTATATCAACACAAGTTCTTCTGTTTTCTTACCATGCATAATATAGGCAATAAACCTTTAACCTTTAATTTTCAATGGACAGAGTTCAAACTGTAGTTCTGTTCTCCCAAGTATTTTAGCAAAGGTTGTTCTCTTAGTGCAGCATACTCCCCTGGCTGCATCTCCTCAGCAATCTTTCTTTTGTAAGAAAGAGAAGTAAGGTCTTAAGTATTTCATATATCTAAAGACTCTGTTAAATCATTTTGGCATATTAAGAATAGATCAGGTGGAAAGTGAAACTCTTTCCCCCCTCTGTTATAATCTGAATTATTCTATCTCTACATTTACCACTGACCAATGAACCTTTTCCTTCTCTTAGGGCATTTTTGGTATCTCTGTGATGATCTTTTTCTGATGGCAAAATACAGTACCTTTTCAAAGAGCAGGTCATTTCGAGGGTACACAGACTGTATTTATACTTGGGTACATATTTCTTTTGTCATTGGGATTTACAGCATAGCTAATATTTCTCCGTGTTTGGCCCTAAGTGACTGCACAAATCTAAGTGACTGCACACTACTTTTCCTTGAAGAGCAGAATAAGTGGTTACTGCTGAGGCTGCCCAGCTCGGGTCCTTCCAGATGGTGTTAATCAGAGCTACACAGCTGGTCCATGGGTAGCTTGGGACATGCTAGGCTGCCCCATGGTTTCAGACTGAGAAGGTGCAACAATTTTTGAGCCTAAAAGCTCAGTGCGTTTTTCTGCACAGACATTCACAGTGCCGTCACCCTCCTGCAGGTGGCCAAAAGCAAGAGAGCCCTTGCTGGCGACGGGCAGCAAGCAACTTACCGGTTACTCAATATGGACCAAGACTTTCCTCATATGAAAACTTTAGAAGTTTCCTACAAGCACCTTATTCGGATGTCATCAGTGTTTCAGTGAGTACTGCTGAAAACACTTCTGTCTGCACCTCAGTCTGACAGTCAGTCACAGAGCAACAGGGTAAGGACCCCTTTGTCCCGAGCAAAAATTACAGTCCTCTTTTATGTCTGAGTAACCCAATCACCTCAATTAATTTAATGTGTCTCTGTGAAGGTTATTTGTCACTTAGAGCAATTTATCCTCAGGTGCTTACTGTCTACTCCAGTAGTTTGCTGTTAATGACTTGCTTACTTATACAATTTTGCTAATAAAGGGAATGTGGGGGGATCCCACTTAGTTTCCTAAGTAAAAGCCATCTGTTTGGCCATATTTACCCATACTGACTCCTGTTTTCATAGCTATAGAGTTGTTAAAGACTTTGGCTGTTGCTACCATAACCTTTTTATTAAAATCCATATGTTTAACAAGGTAACAAAGATGTACTGAGCACTTCTGGTGCATTGGTTTAAGCTCAAAGAATCATAGAACAGTTTGGGTTGGAAGGGACCCAAAGATCATCTAGGTCCAACACTTCTGCCATGGTCAGGGGTGCCTTCCACTGGACCAGGCTGCTCAGTCACATCCAACCTGGCCTTGAACACTTCCAGGGATGGGGCATCCACAGCTTCTCTGGGCAACCTGTTCCAGTGCCTCACCACTTAGACAGTGAATATTTTCCTTCTAATACTTAATCCAGACCTACACTATTCAGATTAGAGCCCCTTGTCCTAAAGAGTACATGTCTTTGCAAAAAGTACCTCTCCATCTCCCCTGTAAGCCCCATTTGAGGGTCTCCCTGGAGCCTTTTTTTTCTCCAGGTAAACAGCCTCAACTGTCTCAGCCTTTTCTAATAGGAGAGAAATTCTGTTTCTCTGATGATTTTTGCGTCCATCCTCTGGACTCGCTCCAACAGCTCCACATTTTTCTTACACTGGGGATCCCAGAAGTGGACACAGTACTCCAGGTGGGGTCTCATGAGAGCAGAATAGAGGGAGAGTATCAGCTTCCTGACCTTGCTGGCTGTGAGCCTGTCAATGCAGCCCAGGAAATGTTTGGCTTTCTGGGCTGCGAGTGCATGTTGCTGGCTCATGTTGAGCTTCACATCAACCAATGTCCCCAAGTCCTTCTCCTCTTACATCCATACTTGAATCCATCAGTTAGATCAGCATTTTTTTCCAGAACTCCTCTTCTATGTGTCAAAAGAGAATAGAGACCTCTGCAGCTGTAAGAAACTAAGAAAAAAGACCAATGCTTTGAAAATCCTCCTTCTCTACAACATTTCCTTAGTTTATAGTATTTATGCTTAAATATTTGTTCACTGCATCTTTGTAATTTTGGGTTTATTCCCTGAAAGACCATGCCTTTCTCTTCTCAGGGAGCCACTGCTGTTTGGCTGTTGCTTTTTGATGAGATTTATCCAGGCAGTTGGTGACCTTTCCTAAACCCCGTATTGATTCTCTGGAATGGCTCGGCCTGACAAGGGGAAAATATCTACAGTGTTTTAGGGTGTCTAGTCCTTGTTTGTTTACCTGGTTATGCAATGCACTTATAGGCTGACTGGTTGATTGATTTATTGCTGCTTTGTACTGCTGCTGGCATCCCTCTGGGAGCCAGGACTGGAAAAAGCCTTTCTACAGCTGGGAGTTTACACCAGAGTCCACACATTAACAAACTGCATGTTAGGCATTTCAGTCAAAACCACTCCTTTTAACCTATGACTGTTCATTTGCCCAGGTTTTTGGATGGCAAATCTAGGCTTATATATTCTGTCAGACTGCCTGGTAGCAGTGCAGTGGGTTACTGCTGAGACATGCTTGTGTCAAAATCAGCACAAATGAAAAAGGAAGAAAGTATTGTAAAACATAGTAAAAGAGCCACTCTAACTTCTGTCACCACTATGTAACAGCCTCTAAAAGAGTGAGATAGATATAGGACAAAACCATGTCTTCCTTCAGCAATACCAATGCTGGGATTGTTGTGTGAAGACCTAGAAAAGAAATCTTGTTGGATAACTAGCAGAGTGGGGATCTATGGCCAAAGTGTGACTGTAAAGTGTGAGTGAAAGGAGGACGCCCTATGTTGCCCTGGCAAACCAAGAATAAACCACTTACAGTGGTCCAGAAGCCCAAAGATGTTTTTTACATCTGCAGCTAACTTGACAGAGCTGATCCCCGTGGTGAGGGGGATGGGGGTGTTAGGTTAGATATAAGGGAAAGGTTTTCACCCAGAGGGTGGTTGGGCACTGGAACAGACTCTCCAGGGAAGTGCATACAGCACTAAGCCTGCTAGAGTTCAAGAAGCATTTGGACAATGCTCCCAGGCACCTGGTGTGGGTGCCTTCCAATTCAGGATAGTCTATGATTCTCTGTGGGGAGCAGGAATCCTTTGACAAAGGAGAGTGAAGGTGAGGTCTGTCTGGTCACAAGGCAATAGTCCAGTCAAATGCTGTTGTACATTTTGGTCTGCCACATTTCCTGGCCCTTGACAGCAGAAAACAGCCCCTGGAAGAGCCAAGGCCCATATAAAAAAAAGGAAGAGAAAGGAGGGGAATGGTTAGATATGGGATCTGGGAAATGGGCAGTACCAATCTTAGAGATGCTTATGCTCCTCTCTTAGGTCAGATGATTTTCTCATACTTTAAAGCAACAAGCTACTAACTGATCACTGAAGAAAGAGTAAACTTTCTTCTAGCGACTCAGTTAGCATAGTACTTTGAAATGTACATGCACTGACCCACATGTCTTTTCTGTCTGCAAGGCTCTGGATGGTGTGATGGAGGTAACATGCTACTCCTCTTGGCTGAAACTCTGTATGAGGATAGTTAAACACAGTGGGGTAACAGTGTGTCTGGGATGACTGATCCCCAAAATCATTCTTAAAGACATAGGTAATACCATCCCCTTAATATTTGGGACCAAGAGCCTTGAAACACTCAAGTGAAAATTTCCTCTGCCTTTTAGTACTAATCAGGAAAAGAGAAGAACCTCAGAGGAAGAACTGTATACTACTGGAAGTGCCGAGCTGCATGAGAGGAAACTGAAGTCATGCCGTCTGTGAAAGACGATGGTTTAAGATTTTGGTATTCAGTGCATGGTCACAACAGGTGGCAGTGAGGTCCTGGATGCCGGACATGTGCCAGAGGCACCGGTCGCCTGTGACTTCCCAAGCGCGTGCCTTTGCAGCGCCACTTTCAGTCTTTCAACACTGGGTGGCACCAGGAATATAAAGAATCAGGGCCACGTCTCCGGACTTGTGCAAAGGGAGTTGCCATCCTGGGAGAGTGAGGTGCTATCAGTTTTTTTGTTTATAGTCTTGATGCAGTGGATGCAAGAAAAACATTATTCTGGAAGGAAACCTCAGGTAATAGTAGGATTAGGAGCAGGTGAGGATATAAGATAGAGAAAAACTCCCTGTAAAGTTTGATTACTTCCACTGTGAAACTATTTCAGCTAAAAAAACCCCACATGCAATTAAAGGTTTTTTTTTTTTTTTATCTTGTTGTCATAAGTAAACCCTCTCCTCAAGCATAGGAAAAAAAAAGATACAGAAAAGCAGTGGAGCAATAGAGCCAGTCCCAGGTTCTGTGCCCGTGTTGTCCATGTTTCAGAGATTCCTCAGAGCCCTTGTGGCTCCTCACCTCTTTGGCCCAGTGCCCTGTGCACCAGCCAGCAAGGCAGGACCCGAGGGAGAGGCAGAACCTGTCCATCAATAACTTGTTCTTTCTCACACCTTGTCTAACCCGGGATGCTAATGGCACCCTTCAGCAGATAAAGCCAAGTTCTTTAGGAAAATACTTTGCGTACTATTTTTTTTTTTTTTTTTGGATGGGGGTGCTTAGAGGCAGAAGTTTCTAGATGTGACCTGGAGGAAACCATGCGCTCATTATCGATTTATAATTGCTGGCTCTGCTAAATTCCAGGAGTGCTGTAACACAGAGCAGAAAGTCGTGGAGGAGCTGCCACCTTACAGAGTATTATTATATGCCTTCCATTTGTGACCAATGCCACTGAATGCAGTTATCCAATAAGATGCCAAACTGTCAGCATTTCATTAAAATATGCTGCAGAGAGTAGTTCAGTAAAGCACTTAGCATGCCAAAAGCATAGTGTGTGCCAACGTATTTATCGTATAATGTTCTTAAGAGCTGCAAGCTTCTGTTCATTGGGAGTAATCAATTCTATTTTCATATGCAGTGGACCTTGAACCTTGCACTCACACTGCAACAATTTAATTTTTCCAAGGGACGACCAGGGTAAGTAGATGCAGTACCTCTACCGGGAACATTGGCAATAAGCTCTATTGATATTCTGGGCTAAAAGAGCCCCGCAGATCTTTGCACACTGTGGGGAGGATCTAAAAATACATAACAAAAGCTTGATTAGTATAGCATACAACAAGGTGAGGAGCATGTGCTGCTGCAGAGAAATAAATTCTTGACAACGTTAAAGCAACAAAGCCAAATAAAGTAATTCAGGAATCAGAGTATTAAGTTCAGCCTTACTGCAATATGAAAAAAGGACAGTTATGTTCACAGTGGTGCTGAAAGAATCTACCTCTGTGATGGGTAATTAAAAGTTCAAGGACTGCTTCAGTGATGAGCCTTTGGGTTGCCTTTTTAGACACCATCAATTTCTGGGACATGCAAATCCTGTGTGTAAAGAAGCACTGGTTTTCATACACTCAGTGACCTTTCTCATCCCTTTTATCCCTTCTTTTCTTTTCTGTCTGACTACCCCAAAGTGCTTACAGAGACAGTGTTCCCAGGGAAATACTTGGTGTGCAGCTCTACCACAGCTGAATAGGGTCTCCCCTCTGATACTGAGAGGTAGGCAGCTCTTTGTTAAGGCAAGACTTGTGTTCATGTTCAGCAACACTCCACAGCCTCTCTTGGTGGGAAACCCATCTCCTGAATCCTGGGTTTTTCATATTTCCTCAGTATAAGGTACTGCCAAATAGTTGTGATAAAACCCCAAGGCCAGCAAAGAGGCATCAGCATGTTCCTGAGCCTTGTGTCCCTAACCCTTCCTATACCTGGAAATGGGCTCCAGCACGCTATTGTCCGTATCTCTTTCTGGGGGAGACAAAAAATATCTGTGATATCACATATCTCTTTAAATCCTAAAATGCTACTCTGGCTCTATAGCAACACTAATAGATATCATCTGGGGTTTTTTATAGCTAGGAGGCTCACAGAGGCCCTACTGCAGTGTTTTGCTGCTACAGTTAAACAATTCAACCTAGAAATGAGAGCAAGGTAAAATCTCATCTATTATCCCTCTGCTGAGAATGCTGGCCTGGATCAGCAGTGGTGTGGCCAGCAGGACCAGGGCAGTGACCGTCCCCCTGTACTCGGCACTGCTGAGGCCACACCTCCAATCCTGTGTTCAGTTCTGGGCCCCTCACTGCCAGAAAGACATTGAGGGGCTGGAGCGTGTCCAGAGAAGGGCACCGGAGCTGGGGAAGGGTCTGGAGCACAAGTCCTGTGAGGAGCAGCTGAGGGAGCTGGGGGTGTTTAGCCTGGAGAAAAGGAGGCTCAGGGGGAACCTTGTCACTCTCTACAGCTGCCTGAAAGGAGGGTGTAGCCAGGTGGGGGTCGGTGTCTTCTCTCAGGCTACAAGTGACAGGACAAGGGGAAAGAGCCTCAGGTTGCACCGGGGAAGGTTCTGATTGGATACTAGGGGGATATTTCTGCACAGAAAGGTTTGTCAAGCAGTGGAACAGGCTGCCAGAGAAGTGGTAGAGTCACCATCCCAGGAGGTATTTAAAAGACGTAGATGTGTCACTGAGGGACAGGTTTTTTAGGATTTGGCTGGGTTAATAGGCAGGCTAGATGATGCTAAAGGTCTTTATTCTATTCTATTCTATTCTATTCTATTCTATTCTATTCTATTCCACTCCATTCTATTCCATTCTCCCTGACCATGTTTCTGGGACTTTATTTCAGATCCCAGTGAAATCTATAAAGAGATATATTTACATGATTTACAAGCTTGAAATTCAGACTCCATATTAGGTTTCCAAAAGAGGATGTGGAAGCCCAGCTCTAAGCATCAAAAACCCAATAAAATAGGACATGGTGAACACACTAATACTTGCAGAGACCGTGTGTACATTCAAAACATCCTCATAAAATCAGACAAGGGTTTCTCCCTCAGATGGGTGTCTCCTCAGGACAAGCTTACTGAAGGGGAAGATTTGGGGAGGAGTGAAAAGAAAGAAAGGGAGAAGCACAGGAATAAATTCATTTTAAGCGTACACAGAAGGAGTAAGGAAACCTGTAAATATATCCAGGGTTATAAATGATAACTGAAGCAAAGGGCTTTTAAAGATGTGAAATCCACCTGCTCTGGCAAGCAGAGCTGAAGACAAATAAAGACTTATGATCTGTGTGAGACAGTTTGCTGCATCTTTGTCCTTGCCAGCACTGCTGTCTTTTCACTGAGGAAAATTGACTTTTTGCTTCTGTGCACAAGATAGTGGCCTGGAGAGATACCTGGAAAGCATCTCCTGTGCTGCTGCATAGCTCTGATGTATATAAAATGAAAGGTGCTCTTAATTATAAACAAGTCTCAGACCTTGATTATTTGGAGGAGAATATTTGAGTGGTCAGCTCCTATTGCAGTCTTAATCACAGCAGAAACATAATGAATAGATTCTTCTCCTTCTGCATTATGTAAATATTTTTATGGGCTATGTCAGCTCTTCTGTGAGTGAAAGCTTGTTTTAATCACCCGAGAGAGGATCTGACTGACATAGATGCAGATCTGCTGAATATAGGAATGTGTAGTCTGGTGGAGTTGCTTTTCAGAGCAAAGTTTTCAGACTTTTCATTTCTTTCCAGATGCTCTTTTGCTTCATACCTTTGCTACAGCAGACTAAGAGTCAATGCCTGAAGTAAGGGCTGTCTCAGACTAAGAATTAATTTGAAGGGATGAGTTTACTTCACACGTATTACAGGACCACAGTGAGACTTTGGTCATACACTTCCTGGCAGTATTTAACAGGGAAATTGATGCAGCCATATTTAACTGGTAAATTTTTGCTGTTAATCATAGGACCTGGTAGGGCAATAGGTTGATAATAATAATAATAATGACGCTATTTACTGGTGTATTTATGACACTGTTTAACGCACAGTTCCCATGTCTTTAGTACAGTAATTCCTTCCTTCCTTCCTTCCTTCCTTCCTTCCTTCCTTCCTTCCTTCCTTCCTTCCTTCCTTCCTTCCTTCCGAATTCCTCCCTCCCTCCCTCCCTTCCTCCCTTCCTTCCTTCCGAATTCCTTCCGAATTCCTTCCGAATTCCTTCCTTCCGAATTCCTTCCTTCCTTCCGAATTCCTTCCTTCCTCTTCTGCTGGGTAGGACTTGAAAACATATGCAAATTCTGGCAAAAGAAGAAGAAAGGGACCATGCTTTGTGCAGTGCAATTTTGTGTCACACCCCCTTCTCCTGCTGCTTTTTAAATTAGTTTTTCTTCTATCCAGCAAGGAGGTTAATGAGAGGCACTTTCTTTCTGTTTTGTTGTTGCTGTTTTAGGTTGTTTTTTGTCGGGTTGGGTTTTTTTGGTTGGTTTTTTGGGGGGCTTTTTGTTTGTTTTTTTTCAAATTGTGCCTATCATCAGTGCAGGAAAAAGTTTGTTATTTTTTTCTTCTTCTTTTCTTAGTTCTAACCAGTTTCAGAGGCTCTGACTTTTTTTCCTAGTGGGCCAGCTAGACTTTTTGTGGCCTGGGGAAGAGAGACATGAGAGAAGAACATAACTGGCCCTGGCGGGGCTGGAAGGGACGTGTGGTGGGAGGGGGGAGTTTCTGAACCTCTGTGGCTGCTCTGGTCCAGCCAGCAAGCCCTGTGTGACATTTGTTCATCACCTAGCAAAGTTTCAACAGCTTGCACTGAATTTATTTACTGGCAGATGCCCCAGGGACACAGGGTGCCAGGTGCCAGGCAGCAAACTCTGCTACCTTAGCCAGTAGATTGAAGAGTCACTGCTATATCAGGAAAACAATATTATATACAAAGCACCTATTAATAGTCTTACCTCTGTCTACGGTGAATCGGCGTGAAATGCTCAGGCTTCTACCCAAACTGCAAATTCAAAATGTTGTTTGGGTTGAGCAGACCACAGGGCAGAAAAGCAGTTTTGAGCAAGCTCCTAATCCAATATAACTGCAACTACCCACAGTGAAGCTCCAGGTGACAAAGATTGCTCCTGAACACATCCATCAGTCTCTGTGCAGCCTGTCATGGCTGCCCTTGTCCAAGCATTGACTGTTCCCTTTCCATTGGTTTTCTCCCCCGTATCACAGGTTGGAGGCTATGGCTGCTCTCCAGGAGGTGAATTTTGCCCTCCTACTGACAGATGCTGCCTGTGCCCTTCTCTGACCGAAACCTCCTTCCTATCTGTTTTGTATGCCAGTTCAATTGCCAGTGTTCATGGCACTAAATTCTGTCTAGCCATCCATCACAAGACATTCAGGGCATCCATTATGATATGATTCATTTGATCAATCTATGTTCATTATTAATCTTCCCTTACTGCAGGCTAAAGCAACCCTGGCTTGTAAGGTCTCTCTTCTTTTCAAAGCTGTCTTTACTATAATTGCATTTTCTGCTGTATCTGCTTGCTTGCTTGCTTGCTTCTTAGTGCTTTATAGGGTGTTGTCCCTCTTCATAACTTCTGAACTGTGCCACTCATCCTGAAAATGTTTATTGGGCATTAATACACAGACAATCACCGATGTGGTTGCAGCTTCTGAAAGTCTGCTTTGAAATATAGCTCATCCTTCACCAGGCTGAAGGGGTTAAACACACAAGTCCTGATCTTCTTTCCTAAATTCTTGCTCTCCTGCCACCAAAAAAAGAGGAATTTGGAACCTTAACAGAACAGAGAAAGGTTGTGTTTTTTCAACCTTGTGCTTTTCAGTGTTAATCTAAACAAATTCCACCTGGTTTTCCCACTGATCATCCAGACACTGCTGGGTGCACAACACAGTTGAGTATGTGTACCCTTGCAGATTGCCCATTCTTCAGGGTTAGTTCTTTTTTTCCCTCTCAGATACAGCAGGATTTTTCATTAGATTAATTCACAGCTGTGCCCAGCCAGTGCACTGGGGAGGGAGGAGTGCAGGAAGCTTCAACTGCTCTATTGCAAGCCCAGTTACTGTTCCTAAGGAGAGGACAACATAAATAGCTGAGGGGACTCCTAAAACACACCAAGGGGATGTGCTGACCCTAGGTAGCACATGGGACTCCTTTGAGTCAGGGACACCAAATCCTGGCCGTTGACTGGAATCCCCCATTGCACTCTAGGGACAGCAGGGAAAGAATATGCCACCAAACTGTTATGGATCTGCTACCAAGCCCTGTTTGCTTCCTCCATGTCATGGTTCAGGAGTCCTGGCCAGAACCAGGACATCCACAGCAAGGAAGGCACATTTGCTTAGCACCTTTCAGATCTGCCAAAGCAAAATGGCTCTGGGAACCTATGCTCAAAGCTTCTTACTCCTTCCAGAGCACTACAACTTGAGTTCATGCTCCTAAACTGTTACAGCAAGGGACAGACATGCCCACACCATCTCTGATTTGTGAGGAAAAGCCTTTGGATTATGTTTTTCTTAAAGCAGAGTGGAATGCATAAAGGCCAGTACATTATGTTGTATTCAGGGTTAAATAAGTCTAACATTGCTTTGACTTACCTACTGAGAGATGACTTACAAATGTGACCATGCATCAACAAGCAGTAATCTTTTTAATGGGGAATTTATATTCTGTATGGGGAGAATTTTGCAGAACAATTCTTGGTAACTAGTGATCCCAAAAATTTCAGTAACTGTATTCCTTATTTTGGCTACTGGGAACTGGATTGTCCCCTCACTGCCATGCAGAATCAGTGCTGTGGCATTTTTACCCTCCTAGGAGCAGAAGGAACATCAGCTCCTTTTGCCTCCATCACACTGAAAGAGACTACATTTTACATTTTAGAGAGGAGGCACAAGTTGCAACAACAGGACTGAAAGCAAAGGAGCTGAGAATAAAAGGCAAGCACCTCTCAGGAGAAAAGGCAGGGGGAATACACAGAAAACTTCTGCTTGGCTGAGCTGATGCTCCTCTCCCCAGCAGTGCCCTTTCTAATCACAGCACATTGTGCATGCTTGCACTGCTTTTCTCACCGGCAATTTCATTTCAGCTGTCAAATTAGCCAGGAGAGGCAGGGTGGGTAAAGGAACAGCAACCTGATTGCTTGGTAAATCTTGACTGCCACAAACTCACTGCTTATCTCCTATTTGCTTCCTTTCCCATCTTTGTCATCTTTGCTTCTGGGGTACTGCTTGTTTCGCTGTCTGTGGTTCACATCCTTAAGATTGCCACTGCAAGGTACAGCACAGTCATGTCTGGACACTGTCTTTCAGATCAGCACCGTCCCCAGGCACCACCCTTGCACACCAGATCTTCACAGGGAATTTGGGAGGTCATCTAGTCCATCCTCCCACCCCAGCTAAATTGTTCTTCAGCATCTTGGACTGCGTATGTGCAGAATGTAACTTGGGGGAATGCTGGTCTGGATTAGACACAATGGATGCTATCCCCTGAATGCAGTTAACAATAGTAATGAGGGTATGGTCCACATGACAGGGTCAAATGAACAGAAGAGAATGTTTGGTTTCTGTTACTGTTGTAGGTCAAGTTATAGATTTAGGCATATAGATTTAGGCAGTCTTTGAATGTTGTGGTTGTGAAAGCCAAGAATGAGCACAGCAGCTACAGCTTTTCAGCTACAGCAACTTCAATCTCTTAAAAAGGAAAAAAACTAATTGTAGCTTGAATATGACTCAGCATTTAGTAGTTTTCTTTCCCTTTTCAGTTGATTAAATGTCCTCCTGTATTAAAAACCTCTTGATAAGACAATGACACCTTTTAGCAGCTCATAAGAATCTGTGTTTGGTGTTACGACTCACCCCCTGAAGGAGAGGGTAACTCAGATTATTTCTTGGGGCAGATTAGAGTGAAACAACACTGAGTGATTGGTGTTTAGAAATATATATATATTATGTGTAGGGTTTATTTTAGAACAACTTGGTTGCAATGTACAGGAGGCATGTAGCCATTTTGGTTATTATCTATAGTAATATAGCAATTTAAAAGAATAAATATATTGCTTAAGAACATACAGAAGGAAAAGATAGAAAGAGAAAGAAGGGATAAGAGTAGAAAGATAACACTACCTGTGGATCCAGTGATGAGACTTGATTGTTGCAATTTCGGTACCCTTTGGTCCAGGTGCTGGTCCCAGTCTTGATCCATTGGGAGTGGGGGAAGTCTGGGAAACACAAAGTTCAATGGGTTAATATATGTTCAGGTGAGGTGGGAATGACAAGGTATCTGCCCTGCACAGTGTGGGTAGGTAGTTTTACACTGTTGCAATGCTGTGGGTCATGCTCAGTTGTCTGGCGGAAGACCCCAGAAATGAGTCTGGGGGCATTTCAGGGACCTTTGATGGTTTATGATGCTTTCTAAGGCATGACAGGTGCCTCTCACATCAGTGTAGTTGAGCCATTTATGCCCCATCAGAAGGGATGAACACCATCAAGCCTGCATGTGAATGTCCCAATTTCTTCCCAGGGGCACAGGAGGAAGTTTTAGAACTGAGCCAGTTGTGTAAGGAGGACACTGGCATGACAAAGAGCACTATCCAGCCTTCACAGGATCTGTTTCTTATTGGCCTCTTCCCTTATCTGGCTCAAAACCCAGCTTGTAGCCTCTGGTGGTGGGTGCTCCCCCACTCTGACTTATGTGGACCAGAGGTTTCGCCACCCCATGCAAAAAACTCTCCTCCTCCCCTTGGGTTGTGGTTTCAGGGAGGTGCAAACCTGACCTCAGCAAAGCACCTGCTGCCTCCACACGGCCTGTTGTTCGAGTCATTAACCATTAACACTTTGGTCTCCCACAGATAGTGAACAGAATTACAACTCTGAGCAGAAATACTGCAGACGGCATACAGCAAGTAAGTAGCATGGCACTGCAGGTAGATTAAAATACTGCATTTATAGCATCAAGTGAATTCCTAGAAGACAATCAGGGGGGCTGTCACAACCTGGTTGAGGTCATCACTGAGCAATAAATGCAGAAAGGCAGAAATATATCACATGTACAGCTGTAAAATCTATAAGCAACTTTCTTTCATTTAAAGTGCTCTGACCTGAGCTCCAGAAATGCCCTGTTTACAGTAAGCAGACTGTGTGCACTGCAGACTCAGCTTGGAAAGGCTCCCCTTGTCTTCCATGGATGACAACCTTCATTCAAAAGGCACTAAACTCACATTAATCTCCCCTTATTCTAGTGCCTACTTCCTCGCATATTAAAATCCTCTTCTGGCTGGTTCAGTTGGCAATGAGAGCACGTCTTCCAGATGACAATATCTGTAGTATAGACACAGCTCCCTCAGCCTCAGGAATGCTGAGATCAACCCAAGTGCCAAAGCTGCTCTTTAAAATATTAAATACACAAATATTCTACAAATAGTATTCTAGCTATAATATAATAACCTAGTAGTGCCTGGGAGAGGCAGACAGTTTACATCCTCCCTTTCCATATGAGCTGTTTTGCTGTGACTTCCAGGTGCCAAATAAATTATTAATCAAATCTGAAAAATACTCTGAAGCCTTCCTTCCTGAGAGGAAGGGTGATGCTAGTCTCCAGATGAATTTGGCATGCAAGTCACCTTTCCACGAAATAACTGATCAACATTTTCACCACCATTTTGTTGTGTTCAGGGTTTTACTTGCCTAACTCAAAATATGTTGCAGGTGTGCACTAATTCCTCCTTTTTCAGCGGTGCCACTGATGATGTACATTTGCCCTGTCATTGGCACAGTGACACGTGTAGACACAATCTACAGTGCAGATGGCAGAACTGCGCAGGGTGCTGGCAAGGCTATAGAAACCACAGGAGAAAACCCCTGTGGATCTTTTTGTTTTGGGTTGGTTTTTTTATTTGTTTGTAGTTTTTTTTTTATTTAGCTGTGATTAATGGCTGTGTCAGACATCACAAATGGAAGGATGCAGTTTGTGAACACTCCTGCATTGACTCCAGGACAAAGTGGTAGAGAAAAGGAGAAATTTCTGCTATTTTTATGACTTTCTCCCAGCTTACTTTTGCAGTGTCACAGGCATTTGATCACTGTATTTCTTTCTTAGCATACGACAAAGAACACGGAGTAGGAGACAACACAAAAGACACATGTAAGTTGGACTGTTAATGTATGAGTTAGCTGAGGACTCTTGTTTTCCAAAGAAGTGGGCTCCAAGAGCCTTGCCAGATAAGCAAGCCCTCCAGCTAAAGCTGAAGACTGTGGTCAACCCCTGTCCCCTGCCAACAGTATTACCAGTGACAATGGTCAACCACTGGCCAACTGAACTTGTAAAAGTTTTTCCTTGAGTCCAAACATTCCTATTCAAAACCTGATTAAGCCATAGCTGTGTGGTTCTGTGCTCACACCTCCATGGCCCTGGCTCTTTGCAGAATGCCTGGGCCTTCAAAGCACAACTGAGAGAACTGGTGATAAGAACTACTAAACCCAAACCGGCCTTTGGTGGTCTCCAGAATCATGACTCTAGAGTTAGTTCCCCTGCTGCTAGCCTGGCGTCTGTTACAATCCGCTAATACAAGCAGGGGTCGTAATGGTTCATTTATAGATCTCAGAGTGCAAAAGGACACAAGGGATTTCAGTTTTAATCAGAACAGTGCACCTTTATTAAGTGTCCACAACACGATAATGCAATAGAGGAGAGAAGGAGAGAGAGAGATAAAGAAACAAAGTAAAAGGGTAGAGAGGAAGAAAAGGGGGGTAATAGCTACCAACAGATGAGACGAAGTCCTTGTGGCCTTCTGCCGATAGATTTGTCTTCTTTCCGTGGGGAGATCTCATCTCAGTTATTTCAGAAAGTCCCTTTATAGTCTTTTTCAGAAGCGAGGGGCAACTGGCCAAGACCATATATATATTTCATAATAACATTGCAAAAATAAAAGCTAGCACTATCACAGGTACATACCAAGCATGCCTTTCATAGGCAGTACTGCCTGCCATGGTTTGCAGCCTAGCAGCGTTAGCTGACATGAGTTTAGCAGTGCTCTCACTTCTGCTTTCTAGCTGTATCTCCACATCTCCCTCCTTTTCCCAAGAGGCGAAAGGGGAGATCTACAGGCAGTGTTATGAGGCCCGTTGCTTTGGGAAACAGGTACAGGACAGATGTACAGGACAGGTCATTCCGCATCAGCGCAGTCCTTCCTGCCTGGGCAGCAAGAACGGCGCAGTCCATTGCGACCTGCACTAATTTTCCTCAGGAATGCACACCAGCTCCCAGTGGGCACACCTGCAGGCAACACTTGGCAGACATCCCACCTCAGCCAGGCCAGGACTGCTGTGCTCAGTCTCTGTCCTTGGCGATGATCATGAGGCAGATGAGGGATCTTCGGACCGTCTCTTACAGCGTCAAAGGGAGCAAAGGTATAACAGCTGTGCGCAGATCACTCTTCTGTCCTACAGAGAGGGAGAGAGGAAAAAATCAAACGCTTTCCCTACTGATTCTCTGCTGCTTTCTTTTAAAACATATTTAGAGTAATCTTTTAAGTGTCCAATTCTACGCTGAATATTTTATGTCAATAGAGATACTTCTCTGCAACCAGAATGCACAAAAGCAACCCATAAATACAGTCGCACACAATATATCTTGAGAAGTATAATAGTATTTCTTCACTCCTCTGCATGTCTCTAGCTCCAGTATATCAGAATCATCTCTTGGCATCTTGCTTAGTGACAATAAATTCGGCTCAGCATCTATGATCCAGAGCCAGTAAGCATCTTTGGTCCATACCTAGCTGCTAACTCATCCGCTAGTAATCCAAGGCTTCTCGCCTGTCTATGTACTTACAATGAAGCAAGTCATTGGGAAGTCAGACAGATGCAATCCCAGAAAGCAGTACCAATTAATTTTCTTGCCCCTTTCTCCAATTAGAGCATGGTATAGTGCCTGTGTCTTCGGTGTGACCATCACCTCACTGTGTTAGGTACTGTATAAAAACAAGTACCAAAAGCCTCTGTCTCAAACAAATAAACCACGTATAAATTAGCAGGCAACACGCAGTAGAACAAAATGGCAATATCAGGCTGTCAGAAAGGATTCTTGGTGCACAGTTGCCTGCTCACTGTCAAGATTTCTGTGACAAAAGATATATTTTCCAATTTTTTCTTTACACCATAAATACAAATAGTTGGTGATGATGAAAGAAACCCAGAGACCTTGTAAATTAAATCACACTGAATAAGACCCTGCATAAACAACATAAGCTGGCAAAAGCTTGAAACATGTTTCTGATCCCCTTCTTTAAACAGAAAAATATCTTCCTAATAAATGACTGGTGGCATCAACATAAAAAAATACTTTTGTACCTTCAAATACAATTCTGCCCAGAAGGCTATGATGCATAGGAGTATATATTCAGACCAACACAGACATTTACAGTGAGTGAAGACACCAAATCTGTCTCTTGTACAAGCACGTCTGCTGGTTTGATCACTACTCCCAGGAAGTAGCCAAGCAGTTAGAGCCGGTTCCTAGCAATGGAAGAAATATTAGAAACAAGGCAACATAAATCAGTAGAACACAAATGAAAATGGAAAGTGTGGGTTTCTCTTTATCTTTCTCCTATTTTTTTACTTCACACACTTTATTTCAGGGAAGTGTGAAAGAGAAGATTTCATCAGCCAGGCAGAAGCTATCTCTGTTGCTTGCAAAGGCATTGTGGGTCACAGCAGCTGCTGGGACATCCCCTTCAGGAGATTTGTACACAGGGAAGGTTCTTCATCCTGCATTGATGTCTGCTGTACACTGTTTACTATGGGCATATAATCATGCTCTCTATAATCCCCCATGACCTTTCAAGAGACACTGTCCTTTATCATAGAAGACATAAAGGACATCCATTTTTCATGTGATCCAAAGCACAAAAACCTCATTCGAAATGGATCATGAGACACCCATTTATGAAATCAATGTAAGCATGCCATTCAAATTTTTGCTCCTTTAGGTGATTGATTTGTCTATGCTACATGGTATACAGGTATGACAAACAACGGCTTCTCTCTCTTGTAATATTATTTTCTGTTAGTGATGTGTTCTAAGAGGTCTATAAACTGGCACCTATGACACATAAATGTGCTTCCAGAAATAGACAGAGGGAGAGACTTCCTGAATAGAAACTTCTCGGCATTCCAATTTCATGGAATATGATACTCCAAAAAGTCGATCCTTGAACCTGATTGAGAATGATAAAAGAAAAAAAAAGAAGGGCCAAATTCAACTTTTTCAGCACCTCAAAGGCCTTGGAGTGAGTCTCAAGACTTGATATGAGCTTGAAGAGGCTCTAGTTATGCATTAACCTTGCTGACAAATGAGTAAGGTAAAAGTTGCAAGGTGCAAGATTGGCAATTTGTTATGATGACTTTTATTTAGTAAATACTGTGTTGAACAGCAGCATAATAGTGAGAAAATACTTCTTGTAAATCCTCACACAAACAAAGAACAGCAGTCTTCTAGAAGCTGCAAAGAAAATACGTAGCATCATTTTTCAGAACAGCTTGGAAGAATTTAACTACAAATGCAGTACACAGGGGTGATTTTAGTAGGATGACTTAGGGACTCCTAAACCTCACTTACTATCTTCCACTCTCCATTGGCACCTCTTGCATACATGAGCTTCCTCTGGACAGGGCACATGGGCAGCCCTGCTCCCTTTCACTGGCTCTCAGTGCACAAGATAAATGGGCTTTGGCCCAATGAAGCAAATGGAAAAACTCTCGTTTCAAGATGATTTTTGCAGAGGAATTCTCCTTGAAGAGGCTGTTAATGAAACGGTATCTGTGATTGCCTCTCTGCTCTGATGATCCTGTTGTACCAAATTCCAGTAAGACATAGACACGTACCCTTGGAAGTCTCCACATGCAAGTTCTACAAGGAAATGCAGTTCTGTGTGCTCCACAGACTTTCCTACTTGCTACAGGTTTGAAGCAGAATTGACTCAGATCTAAACTGAAGGCTCTTCCTGTGCCCATTAATCACCTTTCCTCAGGCAGCATTTTTGCAGCTGCCACTACATACATTCTGTGGGCACCCATCCACCTTTCACACCTCCCAAAGTCACGCTGTAATCGCTAGCACTGATTTTTCATCCTAGGTGGTAGGACAGATCTTCTAGGGCAGCTAGAAGTGATAACTAACTCACGTAATTATCCTGACACTTTGCCGCACTCTCAGTCAGTCGACTAGTGATTTAAATTACAATGACACTTTAGTAATATTCAGATCAATCAACTTTCTGCCCAAGATATTATTTATATCTTGTCATAGAAAATAAAACCAGAAGAAGCCACTGTGATTATCTCTTCTGATCCATGCAGAAGATTCAGGATCAAGACCTGAGTCCAAAAAGAAATACATCATATCCTGTACAAACTTATCATGTGTTTGCTGAGATGGATAACTTAACTTGCAAGCTTTGGGAAGCTGCTCCTATGTTACTCAGGAGAGTGGCTAAGCTCGCATCATTTTGTGAGAAAAAATCCTTTTGAATTTGTAATTACTGTGTAATTTGAAATGTCTTTAAAAATAAGATAAAAGGGAAGCATTCACATGCATGGGGAGTAGCATATAGAGAATGAAGGTTACTTTTTATGTCCCTATTAGTCTGTTTGATCCTCTTCAGTTTCTATAATTGCCCTCCATGTGATTATCTGCAGCACAATACATTTCAAGTTCAGTGCAGACTAAAATTGTATTGTAATACAGAGGCTGCTTTGTCTTCAGTACTTCTTTAATAAATTCATAGTCAGCAGCAGCATTATTTGGTAAATAATATAAAACCATGACAGGTTTGCTTAAAGCAGGAAAAACCTCAGGGTGACTGAGGTGTAAGAAACAGCTCTGAATGAGCAATTCAAATGGAGGAGGCATTTAAATAACCAACTTCCTTTCGATAGGATTTTCCTGCTGCAGTGGAAGAAAGGAAAAATGAATAATCAAAACCTTCTTTCTTGCCTGAGCTGTCCCTGACTGCATGAAATAATGGGCTTCCATTCAAGAGAGGAATAGCACTGAGACTATCCTCATAGCTGAAAGGAAGAGGAGAAGGAGGTAAAGAGGCCTAGGCTCTGGGCACAGGAGGGTGAGGGGTGATTTTTAATACCTGTATTGATGATCTGGACTAGGCGACCAAGTGCACACCCAGTAAACTTGTAGATGACACCAGGTTGGGCAGGAGTGTTGATCTGCTGAAGTGCAGGAAGGCCCTGCAGAGGGATCTGGGGAGGCTGGATCAAAGGGCCAGGGCCAATTGTGTGAGGTTCAACAAGGCCAAGTGCCAGGTCCTGCACTGGGGTCACAACAACCCCAGGCAGTGCTACAGGCTGGGGGGGCAGTGGCTGGAAAGCTGCCTGGTGGAAAAGGACCTGGGAGTGCTGGTCAACAGCACCTGAACATGATCCAGCTGTGCCCAGGTGGCCAAGAAGGCCAATGGCATCCTGGCCTGGATCAGCAGTGGTGTGGCCAGCAGGACCAGGGCAGTGACCGTCCCCCTGTACTCGGCACTGCTGAGGCCACACCTCCAATCCTGTGTTCAGTTCTGGACCCCTCACTGCCAGAAAGACATTGAGGGGCTGGAGCGTGTCCAGAGAAGGGCACCGGAGCTGGGGAAGGGTCTGGAGCACAAGTCCTGTGAGGAGCAGCTGAGGGAGCTGGGGGTGTTTAGCCTGGAGAAAAGGAGGCTCAGGGGGAACCTTGTCACTCTCTACAGCTGCCTGAAAGGAGGGTGTAGCCAGGTGGGGGTCGGTGTCTTCTCTCAGGCTACAAGTGACAGGACAAGGGGAAAGAGCCTCAGGTTGCACCAGGGAAGGTTTTGATTGGATACTAGGGAAAATTCTTCATGGAAAGGGTTGCCAGGCTTTGAAACAGACTTCTCAAAGAAGCGGTGGTGTCACCATCCCAGGAGGTATTTAAAAAACATGTAGATATGGTACCTGGGGGACTTGGTGTTGTGGTGGACCTGGCAGTGCTGGGTTAATGGTTGGACTCAACAATTTTGAAGGTCATTTTCATCCTAAACAATTCTATGACTCTGTGGTACCACAGTACCTTCACCACCTTTGAGCCACCCATGCCAACTATGCTGCTCAGCATCTGCTATGCTGCTTCCAAACTATCCATAGATAATTAATGTTTTCCAGGAGCAGGACTGGGATAAGGGCTGGAGGTCTTTCAGAAAGGATAGTCAAATAGGTGGAAATAAAAAGAGAGGCAAAGGTAGGTAGATGTCTCTGCTGCAGTGCGAACATGCTTCACAAAACTTACCAATAATAAAAGGCAGCAGCAGCCATCTCCAGTGCTGCCTGCCTACCTAGTCAGTGACAATACATATGGGATTTAGTCACACATCTGCTGCAGGAGGCCACGTACATCACACAGTGATCACTTAACAAATAGGAGATAGCCATTCCCTTTAAATACAAATTGTGTCAAACTGTACGACAGCATCCAAAAATAGGATAAGCTCTAAAACTGTCTTTTGAATTGTCTTCTGCTTGACTGGAAACTGGGGGAAGAGCAGTAGGCTGTGAAGCAAACACCTTTTGGTGCAGAGACCTACAGAAAGGCCACTCCATGACCCATTTATGCAAATCAACCCATAAGGCAATACTCAGCATTTTCTCCTAACACTCTTAATTGAGAATCGACCATTCACTGGGTACCACTTCAAAAAATAATCCTCATCTCTTACAAATGACAAGCTGACAACTATTTGTATCTTCAGTTTACTGTTGCTGCCTAATTCAATTTCATCCTAATCATTTGTATTTGGGAATTTGCTTTAAAAAATAATGAAAAAGAAAAAGTATATTAAGGCACATGGTTGGGAATAAGACAAAGAAAACACACTAGAAAGTATTGATGAGAAATGCAGATGACGTGTTTGCAGTCAAATGCCTAGCAGTATATGACTGAATGGTAATCCTGGTTCTTTAACTCTATGTTTACAGCAGTCATTACAGGAAAGCAAAACATGGCCACATACACAAACATAGACAACCTAGACACACACATGCATGTGAGAAAAATACCCTCTGAAAATCAGCCCAGTCTGAAGGAATGGGAGTTAAAAGCCCTCCCTTTAAGAGTCCAGTAGAAGAGAAAATGCAGGAACTGACTGAGTTTACCAAATCTTAATGGTGCTTTTCTGGCCAGATGTCTCTGGTCTTTGACTGTGACAGAATACCTTTTCAACAACATTTCCAATTTCTTCTACAACTTCAAAGAGGATGTTCTGGGCAAAAATGGACAAAACTCTACCTTGTTTTCTGTGAAATCTGGAAGACTGTAAATCTGGAAAGTATTTTTGGATGACTTCCAGGGGTGTGACATACTTAGCTCAGTCCTGCTCAGGAGACCTTTAAATCTTTATCACTGAATCCTTCCCCAAAATGGAAAAGAAGAAACAGGACCAGGGTCTAAAGGCATGGAAAGGATGGCACAACATGGCTGTGAACAAAACCAGCTTGGTCAGGTTGGGTATGAGGAAAAAGCAGAGAGGCCAGGTGGGTCTCCATGACAGTGAGGAGGGGTGGCAGAAAAGAAGAAGACAGAGAAGCCTGGTGGATGAAGGGAAGGCAGTGGATGTAGTTTTCCTGGATTTTAGTACAGCTTTTGATACTGTCTCCCACAGCACCCTTCTGGCCAAGTTGTCCAGCCATGGGATGAGTGGATTCACGGTGTGCTGGGTGAAGAACTGGCTGAAGAGCACAGCTCAAAGGGTTGTAGTGACCGGGGCTACATCTGGTTGGCCCCTGGTCACCAGTGTTGTTCCTCAGGGATAAATTCTCAACCCAGTTCTGTTCAATATATTTACCAATGATCTGGATGCAGGAGCTGAATACACCATTAGCAAGTTTGCTGATAATACCAAACTGCGGGCTGCTGCTGACTCTCTTGAGGGACAGGAGACCCTGCAGGGGGATCTAGATAGATTGGAGCATTGGGTTATGATTAATGAGATTAAATTTAACAAGTCCAAATGCTGGTTCCTTCACCTAGGACAGAGTAGTGTCAGACACAAGTATAAACAGGGACAGGAGTGGCTGGAGAGCAGCCCTTCAGAGAGGGGTCTGGGGGTGCTGCAGCTCAGTTTGGGTCAGCAGTGAGTCCTGGCAGCCAGGAGGGCAAAGCCCATCCTGGGGCAGAGCCCATCCTGGGGTGCATCAGGCACAGTAGGTCCAGCCAGGTGAAAGACGGGATTGTCCCCCTGTGTTCAGAGCTGGTGCAGCCTCACCTCAAGGACCATATGCAGTTCCATGCCCCACAGTTTAAGAAGGATGTGAAGGCACCTGAATGCATCTAAAGGAGGGCAACAAAGCAAGGGAAAGGCCTGGAAGGAATGTCCTGTGAGGAGCAGCTCAGGACTTGGGGCTTGTCTAGTTGGAGAAAGGGGACTGAGAGGCAACCTCATTGCTCTCCACAGCTTCTGAGCTCTTCTCCCTGTTATCCAGTGGCAGGGTGTGTGGGAATGGTTCAAAGCTGCACTAGAAGAGCTTCATACTCTGCATTAGGAAGTATGTCTTGTCTTGGTTTGAGACAAATTAGGAGGATATGTCCTCTGAGAGAAGGCAGGTTTCAGCAGCCCCTCCCCCACCAGGTTCAGAGAGAAATTCCTCAGAGGAAAGTAAAAAAAACCTATTCATTTAACAAGCAAAGTGCACTCAGGCATGGAAAAAAAAAAGAATGAATGATGTTAAATAATAAAACCTCTTGCTGTGAAGAAAACCTGTGTAGTTTCAGAGTTCTTTGTAGGTGGTGGCTCTGCTCTCTCTCCGGAGCTGGGGTGCAGCTTGGGCCCCTCCAGGCCACAGTGTAAGCTCTCTCCGGAGCTGGGGTGCAGCTTGGGCCCCTCCAGGCCACCACACAGTCTGTTTCACAGCCTCTGAGAAACAGAGCCGAAAGCTGGTTAAAAGCAGGAAGGTTCTTTTTTCGGCTCTCTAGCAGCAGCAACACAGGGGAGTGTGTATCTGTGTCCTTGAAAACAAAACCTCTTGGCTCTTTTTTTCCCCTTTATCTCAGACCCAGCTTAAAGACACAGGAAGGCACAGGATTCATGTCTGGGATAGGGCAGATGATAGGGAATACAGTAGCATGCAGTCACCTCAGGACATGTCTTTACCAAGAGGGTGGTCAAACACTGGAGCAGGCTTCCTGTAGAGGTGGTGGGTGCTCCAAACCTGTCAGTGTTTAAGAGGCATTTGGCCAATGCCCTTGATAACATGCTTTAACTTTTGGTTAGCCCTGAAGTCAGGTGGTTGGACTGGTGGTCACTGTAGGTCCTTTCCAACTGAAACAGTCTGTCCTATCCTGTTCTGGTGGGGTGACAGCATGGGATGCTGTGGTGGAGCTATGTAGTGCAGGCGAGATGTGTGGGGTATGCCCAGCCCCTGCCCTGGAGGGATGTCTGCTGAGATAAGGAGTGTGCCTAAACCTCCCAGCAGAACTCCCCTGGAAAGACAACCACTTTTGCAGTTATAGGGAGAAGAAGACAAACCCAGGATCCTCTGGGAGACCCTATGCAGATCCTTTGTAACCCATTGGCCCTTACCCTCTGGCACCCACCCTGTGTCCCCATAAAGCTGGCTCCCTGCCCCTGCGAGGGCAGAGCGAGCTCGTCCCTGGCTCCCCTTCGCCGGACTAATAAAGCTGCCTCATGTGGAACAGCCACACGGACCTCTCGTCTCTCCCTGGTCTGGCCTGGAGGCTGCCCTGCAGAGCTGAGCTGGAATCACGAGCTGACAATCACTAAAGAGCTGACAGTCTCTGCAAGAGCCCTCCAGCCAGCAGCTCAGGGAAGACACCAGGCTTCGGGAAGGCGATTCCTTTTGGGACCATCTCTCCTGACCGGTCACAGCTTCCTCGGTCAGAGATACTGACCCCACACCAGCTGTCATAGAAATGTACACCTGCAGTGCCTGTGTCTGAGCTCAGGGTGGGTCTTTGTCACTGGTGTGGGCTTGGACAGCACCCACTTTTCACAGGAGGGATGTGAGAGTAGAGGAATCCCCATTTCTAGGAGAGGGGGAGAGTGCTGGTGGCCCATGTGACCTACGAGGAGGTGGTGTGCACGAAGCTGTGCACACTGTGGGATTAGACCTTTGGGGGATTAGCTATAGAGTTTATTTTGAATTTTGTAGGTGGTTATTAATATTTCATAGCCATCTAGTGCTGTGGTTTCTCTGTCATATTACTGATATTGATCCTGCATGTGCAGTTCACTGATTGCCAGTTAATTATATGTCATCAACAAAAATCTCAAAATTGCTTTGATCCTGATTTGTTTAAAACCCCTTGAGCTAAGCAGTTATTCCCTTGTGACAGAAGACGAAGTAGCTCTTACAGGAAAAGAAAGACTACAAGCTTCCATGATGCTACCTCAGCTCTCTCACAGGACTAGGCAGGAGCAGCAAAGCTGACAGCCCCAGACAATCCTCAAGCAGCATGAAGGCAGGTCCCAGGCTGTGGGGATATTTCACAACTTGGGGTGAGGCTGCAAGAGGGAGAGAGCCATCATGGCTTGCCAAGGCTGGATGGAACCGGCACACGCCTGCAGCTCCCTCCCAGGAACTTCTTTGGGGGATGCCCTGGAGGGCCATGGACTGGGTCTTGCAGGTCTTGCACACATGCAGAAATTGATGTCTCGAACCCACAACCTACAACAGTCTCAATTTGTACTACACCAGGATAGACAGCCATGCTGGGGGAAATGTTTCTGTCACTCTGTGCCTTGTGCTCATCTCTACAAGACAAATACTGACCTTTGCAGCTCCACTGCTTCACATGGGCTCTGTTCCTCTTCCTGTGATGGAAGATGTGATTGAAAAGATGCTTTGCATTCACACCCATGATCAGATGTGGTCCATTCAGGTCTGCCAGGGGTTTCTAATCTTCTTGTTGGACCCATATGCAGCCCTCTAGTCCACTTTGCAACCACAGTGAGCCTAATTCCCTTTCACGAAGGAAGAGGCACCCACAAGGTGCTCAAACTGGCTTCATGTTAGGTTTTAGTCAGAGCATGAAGTAAACCAGAGCATGCCAAGGTAAATAGATAGGTGCTGTTCCAAGGCTTGTGCTTACAGCCCACTTTGCAGACAATCATCACTAAAGGCATTGCCAGACAAGTTGTCTCCTTTCTTTGGCTGAAATTCATGAATGTCATGAGCAATTCTGCCTGTGCTGTGCCTGAAAGGCGCATTTCACCAAACTCTGCAGATGGAACATGACTGAAGAGTTCACTGGTGAGCTGACACTGTTCATCCTGTGCTCCTTCTACAAGCAGCTGCAGGGATTGCCGTGAAGTGAGCAGTCATTTAAAAAGGAGGTAAGAAACACGGTTTGCCCTTCTTCCTGCAGGTTCCCAAGTCCTTAGGCTGGGAGCACTATCCAGCTGGCAAAAAAGATGCTGTGTTGGCTGTAGGGTCCTCATGTGCTGCTTTGACAGTGAGGGCATGGACAGATGGACAGCAGAGCAGTCACCAAGAGCTCTTTGGAAACTTGTAATACCTGGGAGGGAAAACTCAAAGGAGTTTGTGTCTATTGAGTCTTTTCTGCTCTTTTCATTTCAGTCTGTCACAGCTTCAAAGGCAAAGTCTGTGCTTTGGTTTGCAATTCATGGAGGTCTCCTTACACTTTTCCCTTGGGACTAATTTCCTGTCAGGGCAGAACAGGTGGGCTATGCCATGTTACAGAGGACCTGGGATGCTGCACCATCTCCACAGCCCCCTAAGTCACAGTTCACGTTGCTTTTGTCCTGCAGCTTTATTTCTGCAAAGCACTTCCATGAGGATTGCAAGCTGATATTTATAAAACTAGAAGTTAAACACATGCTTATGTGTTTATGGATATGCACAGTCCTTCCCCCCACCCTCACCGACCTGAACCAGTGCTTGGTATTAGAAATGATGTCTATGAAGCATTTTGTGCAAACCAAGAATTGAGAAAGGGAGAGAGACAGATGGACCAAGCCTAAGAGCAGCCACAGGCAGAAGGGCAAAATGGAAATGTTTGTGACAGTTGGATAATGGATAACTAAGCCTTTGGGAAAAAAACATTTTTACAAGTTGGATGGTGAAAATGGCCTCAGCAATATTTCCCCCTTAGATAAATCACTCAGTGCCTTGGGAAGAGTAGTAGTTAAGCTCACCTCTCAGCATGCCAAGGGAAATGGCATAAGCAGGAGGCCATTCTCACTGGGCAAGAGACAGGGAATTGGACCAGGCTATGGAGAACTAAGTCAAAGTAAATATAACGGACTTTGAAAAGTAAATTATAAATGATCAGGGTGAGCAATAAAGGCAACACATAACTCCTGCAGGTTGGTGCTCCTGTCCACAAATGTGGCTTAGCTTCTGCAAGCCTGATGCCTGCAGTGTTGAAGAGGCACTTGTACCTAGTGATGATTACATGGAGATAGAGAAGGCTCCTGGGCAGCTGCCATCTATCGCACATTTGGTACAGCGTGAAAGAAACAGACAGTATGAGCTGAGCACTGAGAACTTTTTCTGCTAAGACAGTTCCATCTCAGTGGTAATGACAGCAGCAAACAGCAGTAAAAAAGGTTCATTTGCAAGCAGCAAAGTCTTCCTGGTAGATCACCAGGAGCCTGGATGAAATGAAATTAGCCCCACAAGAGAGATGCTATGGAGTCTCCTGTAGCTCCCCAGTCCCCTGCAGTGTGGGCGCACTCCTATGGACACATGTCACTCAGAGTGACATTGTGGCTCCTGAGGCCATACACTCATGGGGTTTATGGGATCAACATTTGATATCCACAGAGCAGGAGTGGGTGTCTGTTTCTGCTCTGGTCTTCATGCAGACAACAGACAGAAACAGGTGCCACAGGGATGCAATTGTCCTGTTTGCACCTCTCAGAAAGGGTAAAAGGAGGCCTCATGCTCTCCAATTTCTCTCATCAGATAAGAATCCCACTGAGCTCCAAAGGGAGCCTGGGTTGCAGGCACCTGCACTGTAGGCATACAGGCTTAGGGAAAATTAAACTTTCCCTGCTGTCTTTCCTTCCTTTTGAGCCATGAGAGGGAGCAGGACTTGGTACAACTGTCTGTATGTCACTTTGTACAAGATGCTGTGAAGAAGCATCTACCCAAAACTCCCAACATCTAGACTGTCTAGATGAAGAGGAGGAGCAGTGCTGGGACCTGACCACAGAGCTGCCCTGTGGTAGGTTGGTACTGGTAGTTGAAGGTCAGGGCCCTCTTGATCAGACCCCATACTCCACCCTCAGAGCACATGGCTCTGAGGTCTTTTCCCACCCTTCAGCAGGTACAGACAGGGCATGCACTGTTGCAAGTACCTTCCTGGCTGCAAACATGTGAAGGCCATAGATACTTCCACATGGGACTGCAGAGTGCAGCCTTGTCCTCAATCTTCCTTCATCAGAGCGGATGAAGAATTCAGCTTTAATATCAATACCTGAAAATAGTCTAAATTTTAAACCTTGAGTTTGTAAAATTATCTCAATAGATACCATTTGTAAGAGAGGATAGCTTTCAGTACTGCCACAACAGATTTGGAAAAGCACTGCCCCTCTCCTGCATGACCCCTTCAGAGAAGCAACGAGAGCACAGTTTAGCTGCAGTCACCAAGCAGAAGCTGCTGCTGCCACTCCATCCCTGGGGAGTGACAAGAAGGGTCACCTCAGACACAATCTACTTCTGAAGAAAGTGTGTTTGTGTAAATATTATTCAGGATGTGATTCAGTTGCCTATGCCTATCTAGTATTATTTTGGGCTTTTGTACAGAAATGTCTTTCTGGGTCCCATACATAAAATTAAGTGAAGGAGCCATGCACACTGTGAGTTGGATGTTCACCATTCATGCACCCGGGTCATACAGGACAGCTGCAGCATCTCCAGCTTGGGCCAACACCTGCATCTGCACCTGTTCCTTCTTATGGGTATTCATCTGAAAATCCCTGGGGAAAGGGAGGAGGAGTGAGGGGGAAGAGAGAGATAATAATAGCTGAATAATTTATTCAATGAGATTCATGGAATTTGGGGACTAATACATTCTATGAATAATATTTTCATTATTTTCCCAACTCCAGTGCTAAGAGAAGTTATGAATAGTGATTGAAGCAAACACTTGAATTATATGACAATGCTATTGAGCTTTGGAAGCATATATTACATGAAGCGAGGGGACTCTAGTTCTGCCTGTCATCAGTTTGATGTAGATGTTCTCAAAAATGGTGAAATGCGTATTTGACACTTTGGCCTTTCCTCACAGAAAGTTTGTGCTCATATTACCTGACAGTAAGAATCAATCAATAACTCACATGTTGTTTCTTCTAGAAAATTGTTAGCAATTGCTTTCTTTCAGCACTTCAGAAATTACATCCCTGGAGATGGCAGACCTCTCATCTCTACAGTCCCCTCTCACTGCAGGGCAGCATATCCTTGTCTCCAGAGGGGAAGCTTGTTCCTCAAGGGAACTGCAACCTGCCACTGTTCCTCAGCAGCATGTGCTGAGAGCCCCTGATGTTGTGTCAGCTCTCCCTGGAGTAGCTGCAGATGGATCATAGGGGGATGCTGTCAAGGCTCTTCCCATAGATCATCTTTCTCAGTATCTCCTCACCATTGGAGGTAACTACTGAATGTGGTCTCTAGACACAAGGGCAGAAGGAGGATTAACTGGTCCCTGTGAAGTTTGGCCGGGAAAACCAAGCTGCTGTGATATGCAGAAGTCAGAAGCTTTCAGCTCCTAGAGTGTTTCTACTGCTGTTCCCCCATCCTTGGCAGGCAGAGGCACCAATTTCAGCATGCAGTAGCTGAGGGTTTGTTTCCAGCCTGTGTGCAGAAGTACTTCCTAATAAAATTAGAACAATCTAAGACTTTATTATTTGGGTAGATTTTATCCCCTTATTTAGTTACAGTGTCCTCTTACCTTTGTCTTAACAGAGGAGCTGGAGAGCCAATCGACATTTCCTATCCAGCATGAGAAGCTGTGGCTGAACAAAAACATCTGTTCTATTTCCAGCTCGAGCAGATTTAATGATTCCAAACAACATGGGTCCTACTGCATCTCCTGCTATACCATGAAAAAGGTTCATTACTGAAGCTAAAAGATAACATGCATTTGTGGTATCAGTTCACTAACACCAGATGTACAACACCCTTTGACATCAGTGATGAAGGATCACAATGAAGAAAAACAGCTGATAATTTCCCCCCTCCAAAATTCATAATCTAACTGATAACTGAGCTTGCTGCAAGGGGCTGACTGTCATTCATCAGCTAAATGTTGAATTCATCAGTTCCTGGAGGGCCTCTACTCAGTCAGAAATGAACATGGTTCATACACATATTTAATTCTAACTTTGAAAGTAGAGAGGAATTTAACAGAACATTAAAGAGTGATGAATAAATTATAAAGGCATTAATAAGGCTGATGCTTATATCTAAAGGAAAAAGTCCCAGAGGGTTCCGGGAGCTCCAAAATTACTAATAACTTATTAATTTTGGAGTTGATAGTAGATAAAAAATTAAACATGCTAAGTATGACTATGTACTGGGATTTCTGCTGCAGAAGACAAAGTCTTTTAGCTTATTATATTATGGGGTATCACTTATAAGACCAGAGAAGTAATTATTCTTTTTTATATGTCTTTAGGAAAGATTGCAGTTGGATAGCTGTATGCACTCCCAAGCACTTGACTACATGAGGATATTGATAAATTTTGAGAGATTCCAACTATGAGCAAAGCAAATGATAAAAAGTCTCTGATAAAAAGAGTAGGGGACAAACCCTCTTCAGGAAGATGCAAAGAACCAGATATGAACAGAAAAGAAAGCTGGTGAGAAATTACATGACAGAAGAAAAAAATTGTAACAAACAAGTCAAAAGTTGTAAGAAAAAAGAATTCTTCACCAAATAAATGTGCAAAATGGCCATAATTTCTTACATGAAGTACAAAACACAATGTGATGAATCAGAACAAAGCTACTAAAGAGAAGGACATTTTCTGAATCTGTATGTCTTCAATTCCCTGAGTTGTGTCCTGAGGCTTCCTGCCTTTGCTTCCTGACCTAGGACCATAATTGGCAAATAATTACATTGATTCTGTGATTCTGTGAAAAAAGTATCTTCATGCTCATGAGGTTTTCGGTTCAGTTCAACCATTTTTGTGCATATGAATGACCCAACTGATCCTCTCAGGAGTGACAGAGCCACTTTGCACTTCACTGCCAACATGCTGGTGAAATCAGTCCTGGTCCAGCATCACTCTGGCACAACCATATCAATGTCAACATGAACACACAGAGCAGCAGAACTGGGATAAATTCACACATACCACGTATTTTCTGAGAGGCTGTTGCTGAAGAGGGGCATTTGTATAGAAAAGAGAGAACAGTGCAGGAAAAGGAGCATAGAAGGTCACCAGTCTGCCTAATTGAAAGAAGATGTAGAAACTTAAGCTACAGGGAGCAGAGGCCAGGATAAGCAGCACACTGTGAACTATATGTGGGGTAAAAACAAAAATAGCTGTAATCTCTCTTTATCCTTCTAAGCCCCTGAGTGTGCTGTGGGCACTTTGACCTTAGTGAGGGTTTGAGTCCATGTAACGAAAAAAAAGATCCTTGGAAATGGAGTATGTATCTGGCAGTTTACAACAAGAATGAAATTGTTAAGTAAGCCCAGTTGATTTCAACAGGAAATTTCACAAACACAGATTCACAAATAGTGTGGTTTATTGGAGCAACAGATTATAGATTCTTTTAGATTGCCTGTGATAAATTCACTAGACCCGCAAAATATAAATATATAGCGCTATGTACATCTGTTCCCAGGTATACTCTGATGCAGTCAAACGTGCAAATCTTACCTAAAGAGATGTTTGTGCTTTGGGGAGAAGAGAGAAACAAGCCTGTTGACTTGTTTGCAAGGTGATCGTATTCTCATCCTCTGCCACGGAGGATTTCAAATGCCCATTTATATATTTATAAGAGGCAGAGATGAGAATGTAGTCAAATATTCTGTTACTGCCATCATAAATGGGGTCTGTGTGCGGGGCAGCCAATTTATATGTAAATGAAGAATATAGAGAGTAAGAAAGAGAGAGATTACAGAGATTTGTGCAAGGATGGAACAGGACCCTGACACCTCAGCCTAACTCCCTCTCCCTCCTGGCTGATTGCAGTGATAGGGGTCATCTGGCCTCTGCCCAATAACCTATCACCCCCTGAGCATGTCATCATGCCCATGGAAATCCCTTAGCCATGCACATCATGGCACAGCTCATGGAAATTCCTTGCTGAATATATCACGGCATAGCTCTTGACTGTAGGTCTCATTCCTACAGAAGTCACAGGACCGTGGGATAGATCAGACTGGGAGTAACCTCAAGAGGCCACTGGTTTGGCCTTCTACCCACAGCAGATCAACTCTGTGGTCTGCAATCCTCCTACGGGGTCTTGAGAACCTCCAAAGACAGCATAATCTGCACATCTGACTGCCCTCATAGGAAAGAGGTTTCTCCTTATAGCCAAGCTGATACTCTGTTGTTTCAGCTTCTTTTTGTTTCTTACCCTCTGTCTCTGCATGGCTGTAGAAATCTCCATCCCCTCAAAGAGCTCTCCATAGGCATTGGAGGCTGCTGTTAGGTGCCCTCAAAGCTGTTTCTGCTCCAGGCTTAACAAGCACAGGCTCCCCAACCCCCTGGGGCCCTCACCTGAACTCATTCATTTATCAGTGTCCTTTTTCCACAGGGGGAAACACCAAACTGGGTGCAATAACCAGGTGTGGTCTAATGAGTGCTGAATAGTGGGGAATAATGACTGCCCTTGATCTCTCTTTCTGTCTTTCTTTGTACAGCCCAGGCCACTGTTGGCCATTGTTGTTGCTGGGATTTGCTGCTGGCCCATGTCCCTCTCACTGCCCACCAGGACCTCCAGAGCCTTTCCCACAGAGTGGCTCCTTGGGCAGTTTTGAGTCCGTGTTGTTGGAAAGGATCCTTTCATTCAGATAAAGGACTTTGCATTTGCCATTGCTTAATTTATGATGTGCCTGTCAGCCCATTCCTCCAGGTCCCTTGGAATGGCAGTGGTGGCTCAGTTTGAAGTCACTGCACACCTTGTGACCAAGCTCTCTGTTGCCTTCTCTCACCGACTGATGAAGATTCTAAACAGGTCCCTGGGACAGATCCCACCGCAGACCACTGTGGTATTCCTCTTGCTGCCAAACTCCAGGTAAAGATGAGTTATTACTCAATCACCCTCTAAACCGAAAAATCTATCCAGACTACAAACCATCTGACTTTTTCCCATTCCTACTTTAGCATCCCATCTTGAATACAAGAATATGATGGGAAGAAATCTTGAATGCCCTGCTAAACTCAATGAAAATAACATCTGCTGCTCTCCCATCAACCTGCAACACAGTCATAGGTGGAAGTCAGGCTGGCCAGGCATGAGTGACCCTTGGTAAATCCATGCTGACTGCTACCAGTCATTTTCTTCTCCTTTCTGCGCTCAGAAATGTGCTCTGAGAGGACTCGCTGCATGACATTTCCAGGGACCAAAGAGAATATGACTGGCTTGTACTTCCCTGGCTGTCCTCTGGCCTTTTCTGAAGGTGTTGTTTTGAAGAAATTTCAGATAAATGAAAAGGAAAACCTTATTTAGGCCTCTGAATCTACACCTAGTGTTAAAAAAACATTTCCCAAATTATCTTTATTCATCATCATACCCAGAGATGTCTCATACCCATTTAATAGTGCTGGAGAGTTTGCTCAGTTTTGATCACAATTTTATGATATCACAATGAATTCCAGTTTATGTGAAAAAGCATTTTATGTGAAAAAGCATTTCTTCCAGCTCCATCAGGTGTTGTGAGAGGAGTTGAGGGTGCTTGGTACACCACCACGTAAAGTTCCCCATATAAAATCTGTTAGTCTGGGAAATTACAGCAAAAATATATTTGTCTGTTTGATGCAAGCCCATATTTTTAGAGAGATGATACGGTTGTTCTTTAAGAAGCTGTCAGCTTCAGCTTTTTAACATCTTCTTTGTGGGTAGATTTATTATAGTCCTTTAATCACAGACAGAGAACATCAAAAGGTTTATAGAAGTTCATGAGTCTCCATGCTCAAACTGCAAGGCATCTGAGACTAATTTACAACTTCACTGAAAAAACAAAATGCAAATGTCAAGTGCAGCTCCTCATACACAGCTAGAAAAAAAAAATAACCCAGTAAAATCATGCAATTTATTCTGGAACAAATTATCTTGGAATTCCTGGAGAGCATATTGAAATACATGTGACTCCATGCCCAAGTCCTCAGAAGCCCAAATGGAAGAACTTCCATTGCATTACAGGACTGGTCAGGATGTTACCATCACTGTAAACAATGTTATAAACACTGCAACACCGTCCCTTTTACACGTCAATCAGTCATATAAGGGAACATCTATGTACATCCCGTGGAAGCCAAAGAGAGATGAAGGCCTTCCCTATACCTCAGGATTCAGACTTTGAACAGCTGCAAGTAAATACTTTATTAAACAGCTACTGCTAGATGCAAAATACATGTTGCTCAGTTGAGACCCACTGGTGGGTGAGGAGAAAAGATTGAAATTATGATGATCAAATTGAGAAAAAGTGCTATATTTGTGGCACCATAAAAATTACTGTAGCAGTTAACTTATCTGAAGCTACTAATAACTTATTAGCATCCTGAAAAAAAGAATCTAAGGTAGAGGTTGATGCTAAAGTGTATTTCTTGTAGTAATTTTTAGTATTCATTAGTTCCAGTCTGCAAACTCCTTGGAAAAAAAATTACTAATAATTTCATCTGTTTGCTCCCATCTAACTGAACATGGATTCAGATAGTTGATTTTATAGTCTATTTAAATTTTTGTAGGTAAGATATGAGTAATAAAATAATGCTATACCTACATCTTTTCCAAACAGCAACAAGAGTTTGTACCCAAAGGTCTGCGTGATTAATTTAAGAAATAGCTTTTCAGAAAAGATCAAATACTGCTTCTAGTCACTCTATAAGCTGTTCTACGGCTTCACTATGCTGCTACTTAGTTCCATTTATCTCTACCTCATACCTCATATGTATTACTTTTCAGTGAAAAGCTTAAAAATCAGTTCACGAAAATTTTACTCTTTTTAGGTGAATAAGTAGTTTTGGGTTAAAATTGGAAAAGTATTATGACCATCCAATCAGTTTTCTCCTGTGTTGAAGGAACCAAAGAAATGCTCATGTAAAATGAAAAAAAATCTACTGAAGAGTTAGTTTGTTCTATAAAAATGAACGAAGCTCTCTATACTGTTACTATTTTGTCTTGTTCAGCAGGCTGTTATTTTCTGAAAAAATATTCATTTGTGAGACAGGAGGGAATTTCTTCTGCTTGTTTTCATCCTCAGAAAGCTGGCTGCCTAGACTAAGCCATATAACTCTTTTCTGAAGGAGGTTTTGCTCAAAACCTCAGAATGGTTTGTCATTTAGACAGGCATCTCTCTCTTGTCTGACGGAAGCTGTGGCCAACTCAGTTGAACTGGATACTTAGCTTTTAGACACCTTGAATTGCGTTTGTGAGGATGTAAGAAATTCTACTTATACACAGGAAGCTTAATTCATAAGAAGCATGAAGTGTCATTAATAAAATGTTAAAGTGACACAGTAGTGAATATAATCTGTGGCTGAGATCTTACAAATGCTTCTGGAGGTGCATAACTTATTCCCTGGGAGCAGTTCTGCTCATGCCAGGAGAACTAATCCTGTGAGCAGAGGTATGAGTGGAAGTGTATGCTGGGTTATTTGAGGTACATGTAGTCAACAGCAGGAAAATTTTAGCATTTGCCTTTTCCATCAGAGAGACTTTGGTATGAAGAAGTTGTTTAAAAGTATAAAACTTAATTTTATAGTATCAAGAATAGGCAATTCAAGTTGGAAAAGAAAAGATGAATGCAACTTCGAGTTTTATGCACAAGATGTTCTCTTCCAGTTAACCAAATGGCAAAGAGTATGTCACCATGTGATTAATAGCTAAATATAGTATGCTGCTGCATAAACAATCACTGTAAATATAGCTATTTTCACAGCAGGGGAAGCCTTAGCACATGTAACAGCAGGCTACCTGACAGCCAGAGAGATTACAGTATTTCATTTTCAGGCACAAGTCTCAGTCGGAGTGGCTGTGGTCAGCAAGAAACTGTTTCTAATATGTTTGGCTGGACCTTGAAGTTAATCTACTGACTTCTGCCAGATTTACCAGGCAGGCTTTAATGGTTCATTGATTTTAATGGACTCTTAATCAACATGGCAAATTATAACTCATAAGGCCACCAGGAACAGAGAAACAGGAGAGTATAGGCAGCACTGGTTCAATGTAAGGCAGCAGCGATTGGAGAGAGGTATCTCAGATACATGTAAAATATTACTATTCTCTTTCCATATCCTCTGAGCATCCAGCAAATATAAAACCAAAATATATTTTAGTTGCCTGCAGTGGCAATGTTCAGCCCCCCTGCCCACATCAGAAATAAAACTTCCTTCATGGATTTAGGTTGGCCAGAAAATTACATGCTAAGAAACTGAGTTACATACCACTGTCTTAAAAATACAGAAGTGGATCACAGAAGAGAGCAAGTTCAAGCTTGTCTGCTCAGACTGCTCTGTTTTCCATCCCCACAGGAGGAATACAGCTAGCCATCTCCTCCAAAGTTAAGCACATCATTTACACTGGTCTCCAGGCTTTGTCCTGAGCTAATTCCTTCCTCAGAAGAAATCCTACTGCCTATCTTCAACACCTCATCTCCAGGTAAATGTACCTTTCCCTGAAGGCTGGTTAGGTAAGACTCCCAGGTTCTTGAGCCCCTTTGGCTTTTGAATAGAATCATAGACTCTTTTAGATTGGAAATCACCTCCAAGATCCCTTAAGTCCAACCATTACCCCAGCACTGCCCAATTCACCACTAAACATGTCCCCAAGTGCCACATCTACATGTCTTTTAAACATCTCTGAAGAGGAATTAGAAAACTTGGGCTGGTGGACCTAGTGCACAGTCTCTCCACAGTAAACTCTGACAGCAAGGAACTAAAGGCAAACTCAGGCATGTAGCTGTTTTCAACTCCTCATCATGCTCACAACTGTGTTGGTGTAACAGATGCTATTCCTGTAGAAGATCAACTTTGTAGTGCTAAAACATTGTCCAGAGGGGCAATATAGTATAATTGCAAGTGACAAATAGCTGCAGCATTGTAAAATCCATATGCACTTTGTTTCTTATATGCATATTGTTTTTCATGTTCCAGAAGAGTAAATTTAGCCTGGCAGATGTCCAGGTTATACACCTAGGAGAAATGAGGAATGTAGAAATGATCATACAAGAGATGACTGGAAAAATTTGACTTGTTTAAAATAGGAAAGTAAAGACTGAGAAGAGAAACAGCTTTGATTTATATGTAACATCAGGGGGTAGATGTCTACCAAAAAAGAAGCTGCAGGGTAGTTCTAGCAAAAGAATAAATGACTACAGCCATGAATAGATTTCAGAAAAAAACCTAAACTGTTTGCACCAATAAGAATTATGTCCTAGCAACAGTTTTTCAACAGGAACAATGTGAGCAAAAACAGAAGCTACTTTTAAGATGCAATTCAGTATTTTAAGAAAAGGATCATATAATGTGTTGGCGTGTGACATCAAGGGATGGAGCCTGATAAATCTGAAAGCCCCTTCTCATCCCACATTTCCTGTAGCCAGCACGTTGTGATGCTGGTTTGATAGTGCAGAAAGGTTACAGGTGCTTTTCATAATCCTTCTTAGACAGAGCCAGGTTACACGACGCAAAGAACAGGGATGATGACTCCTCCAGAAGCAAGATGTCCAAGGGGAAGCTGGAGAAACTACGAAGTTTTTTTTTTTCAGTTATAGACAGGTCTCCCAAGTGTCCATGTTTTTTGAAAGCTGCTACATGCTGAGATTAAATCCAGTAGTAATGAATTCCAGTGAATAGTGTTCAGCTGGAGATAGAAGCAAAGTTAGTCATTTTGGGAAGCTAGTGAACAAAATACAACGCAGACTTAGACCAAGGAAGCCATTTTTTAAGATGCCAATGGACAAAATGAAAAGGTTGAACATGTGGGGTCATAAAACTTCTCAGTATCCTTAGTGCAGTTGGCAAAACTCCAGGCTTCACAACATTTGAAAGCTTGTGTGAACAAGCTCTCCCCTAGATCCTAGCTCCTGTGGATTGCCACTCTTGGATGGGTAGAAAGAATAGACAAAAATGCTACTGCTAAAGTTTTTTGGCCCTTCATTTTGTAATGGTGACCAGGATTCAAAAACCTGTATAAAACTGGAAAAGATTTTGAAAACAAGGAAAATGTTCTCAAAACTAAGAGGAGTCCTGTTTTCTCTGAAAGACTTTACAGTTCCCTAACACGATACTCTTTTCCCATAGGAATTCCAAAGAAGTCTGCAAGTACCGAACCAGTGAATGAAATGAATGAATGAGTAGTCAGGATAAAATGTTGAGAATGGATGGCAGCTCTTCAGACAGACAGACAGACAGATTTACTCAGGTCACTGTTTTCTGCGGCCAGGGCATGGCAGGCTCCTAAGGCACCTGCTGCCACCTGGGAGCAGGGTTTGACACAACACCTCCAACAGCAGCTCTGATAAACAGCCCTCGGGGCTTTTACAGCTGAACCAAACTCTGACACTTCTGAAGATCTCGGTTTACAAAACAAACTTGTGAAAGTGTTTAATTCCTCAAAAAAACACAGGGGGTTATGGCAGCTGCTTTACAATCCCGAAAGACCCCAGAGCAGACCTTTCGGCAGCTCTGCATCCTGGCACTCGCTATCCAACAGTCCATCTTCTGGGGCATCTAAGTGGAAGTGACAGTCTGTCATGACCTAGAGGACAGCCAGCCACCCTCCCAGTCAGAGGAAATGAAGAACATCCTTCTTGAATATGAGAGCTTCAGAAATGCAAAAGACCTTGAGATTCAGGGTGTTTCTTATAAGACTCCAGTGAATCAGAGGCCCAGAGGCTTCAGCTCGGAATCAGGGATGAGATGGGAACTCTGTTCCTCTACAAACAGCAGCTGCTAGCCTTAGAGAGGCCCAAAGGCTGGGCTCAGCACAGGGCTGAGCACCTTCTAAGCTGTTTCGGACTGGGGTTAGAGTGACCAGATGGTTCAGCCATGGGAACTCCCTGTGCTTTCTGCAGGCCAGATGTAAGCCATTTGGTTGGATCCTGGGCTTGATACTTTGCCTGATTCCTTCCAGGTGTTCCAGTTCCTTTGCAACTGCACCATGGGGCCAGTCTGGGCTGATGAGGCAGCCTGGGGGCCTTACAAGAGAGTCTCAGGATTATAAAAGTCAATGACAAAGAGGATTTTTACTGAGCCGCAGGTTTGACACATACCAAATTTCAGGGTACTCCAATGCAGAAAGCAGAGTGTAAACATGGTGTGTTTGTACATACATAGACCCTACTGTCGGGGCCATGTGTCCAGAAGCCCCGTGTTTGCTGCCCAAAGGCACTCTCCTGGCTGTGTTGTGAGGGTCAGGAGCAGTTGGGTGCTTTTTCTGACCAGCAAGGGGACAGACAGAATGGACAGACAGATCCTGGTATTGCTATATCAATGCTCATTTCAGGCCTGAGGACACTGGCAACTTCCCACATCTTCATAATAGAAGCTACTATGTGGGTAAAATAAATATCTTTTATTCGGCAGATCAATATAGTTTTTCCAAGCATAAGTAACTCATTTAATAAAAGGATGCAGCCTCTAGCCTCAAGTCTTATGATACTTTGAATGGACTTTATAAACATTTAATGCAGTATACAAGTCAAATTTGTGGGGTATTTAACCTTGGATGGCCTGGAGTATGGACTTACCCAGAGAGATGTCTCCATTCCAGAGTGGTCTTAGAAAATGGAATAAAGCTTCAAAAAAGTTTATTTGGTCTTTACAAGGTAGTAAAGTATGTAGAGGATATTATACCAACATAAATAATGAAAACTGTGACCAAGTGTAAAGGATGACAGACACAAATAACAGACAGCATATTGTAGAGCATCAGTCAAATTATGTGTGAGTTGTATGTGATGGGTCCATCCCTAAAATGAGAAATAATAGTGGTTCATCACTCCCTAGAATCATAACATAATCTTTGGAAGGTTCAATTTTCACTTTAAATTCAACACAAGGTATCTGCTTCACCAATCCCTGCATTTATCCAGGGTCTATTCCCCAGTGATAAGAAACTCAGATAATTTTTTCTGTAAAGTGCAAGATCTCTTAAGAAACATGAGAGAGACATAGCTGAAGCTCTGATTCTTGTCTGCAATTCTGTATGACATTTATCAGAAAGAACAGCTCTGATCAGGTACTGTATTCATTTGGGGTCTTGTTGGGGAGGATGAAAGTTTGGTAAGAAACTTTCACAGGTATGTAGGCTTGGCAGAAAGATCTCTGAATGTAGAAACTGGGGATGAGGTAGAAATGGAAGCGAGTTTTGATATAGAGTAAAAGATGTTTTGCTGAAACAGTGATCGATGAGTAACTGAGAAGGCAAAGGTTGGAGATGAGCTGGAAGGAGATTTTTATGAATAGGACAAAGGTATGTGACTACAAACAAAGACATGTTTTTCACCAAGTAAATAAGTCACAAGAAGAGCATAAGTAAATAGAAAACGTCTTTACCAAAAAGAGAGCTACCGCAGGCAGACAAGAAATGTTGACGTAGGAAGAAGAAATGTCTGAGAATTTTCCATTGTAAGCTTAAATTGTAACTTACTCTTGTGATTGGATAATAATGACTGTAATATGGTGATGGTAGTAGTTATGATAGGCTATAGGCAAATGCAACGGTATTGTGTATGGTGCTGATTGGTTGTTATGTATTAAGATACTCTGCAAAGTACAAAATGCTTTGTAACTTGAACAGAAAGTGGCTTCAGGTATGCCTACAGCTGGAGCTAGCAGCTGTAGGGCTGGCTCTGGATACCCACTCCCTGAAATGCTGTAACTTCGCCTATGCGATAAACAGCTTTCAAGAGAGCTGCCTGAAGTCCAGACATCCTTCGTGACACTTTCTCCTATAGGGTCTCTAGATTTTGAGTACTGGAAGAGACCATAAATAAACAGATTTTCCAGTTTGTTTACTTCTAATCTTTGGTGTCATCGTTTTTGATGACTGTCACTGTTCCACAGTAGTTTGTTTTCCTTTTGCAACTTTTGTACACGAGGAAGAAAAAACATTTTGTAAATAGCAGCAGAGTAAACTGCAAAGTCATAACTGGCAGAGGGGGAAGAGCAAGGGCTTTAAATTTTTTTTTAAAGGTTTGAATTTCAAGTTGATAGCATCACTTCAAACTAATGAGACAAAGTAAGAGGTGGAAAACATGCAAATGCACTAGGAGAAAGGTTGGCACTGTTGACAATTAACTAACGATTGTTAATTCCCATGAAACTCATTGTAATAGTGATAATTATGATTTATTCATTTTGTTTCATTGTGGAGGCTGTTAACATTTGATTTCCTGGGCTCTTCCTTGTGATTTCCATTAATTACTGTCCACCTCCTCTCTAGTTTTTCTATTGAAACGAAAAAAATTAACAGTCTTTAAAGTCTGCTCCAGAAGTCTTTTTCAATTGACTTTCAAACTAATTGGAAATGATGTATTTCTGCTGCCTGTCTGCCCCATCATCACACCTCTCAAAATACGAGTTTTGTTGAAAGAAACTTATTCTTCCTTTTTCTACCTTGACTTGCAGACATGCTTTTTCCATTTGCTGACTCCAGTAACAGACCTATTTTCCAGTCCAGATCCTTACCATTGTACATGGCTCCACTCAGTCTCATATTTTACTGAGCCCAGCATCTAAGCTGCTGACTCGTTTCCTGGCCCTTTCTGCTGAGGGTCGTTTGCTGCCACTTCATCCACCTCCATCTGCTTGATGCCCCAGCTCCTTGCACAAGTAACCTTCCTCATTAAGTCTTCCTAATAAAGTCAATGAAGACCTCTCAGCTGGCAATCAAGACCATTGTCGCAATTATGGGTAATCTACATAATGCAGATGTAGGAAGAATAACCTGGACATTATTAATTTGATACAATAGGTAAAACAGTTTTCTTTTTAAAACCTAGCAATGGCTACCTCTTATAAAAGTCATACCCATCCTAACCTACACTTATTCTGGACAATTAATACCATGTGTGAATTTCCAGATTTTTTCTGTTACCAGAAAAATCCCCTCAGAGTCCTCATATTGCTAATACTGATAGAGCCTGGGAAAGCTTCAGTGATCCCTGTTATAGTGACTCCAGACTTTTGAAGTGTGTTAAGTCCATTTTAGGGAATTTTTAAGCTGTAGTTTAAAACAAAAATCCACACCTTCCAGAAGCTGAAGGATATCTAAAAATCATACTGATATCTCACTAGATCTGTAATTTTTACTTCCTTCTCCTCCAGCAAGTGCTGGATTAAGTTGTCTCAGTCTTTTGGCTGTTGCCTGGCTGGTGCAAAGGCTTTGCTGGAGCTCAGCTCCCTGTGACCCTTGGCAATTACAATGAAGCACCCAGTGCCACCCTGACCAATGGGAGACTAAGGTGAATTATTCTGTGGAATTCCTTTTGGGAGGCTGACTTGACCTGTTTGCTTCCTGCCGGTGCAGCTGTGGTTCGCGAGCCTGTGCAGAGTGGTGAGGTAGCAGAGCAGACAGTGGCTGAGCTGCAAACTGCATTGGGGCTGCCAACTTTGTGAGACACAAGGCCTCAAGTTTGCAGAGTGGAAGAGACCAGAGCTGTGGGCCAAGTACCACGTTCCCTTTCAGCCCCACTGCTGGACAGTTAAACCGAGTCACCCTCTGGAGGTGCCAGAGGGCTCTGTTGGGCCAATGTGCCAACAGAGCTCCTTTGCACAGCTCCTTTGCAGAGCTCCTATGCATTGATTTTAGTCTCTTAATCAGATTTTCATTGTTCTTTACTGGCAGATCAACTGTCCATGTCCTCAGTGTCCTCTTACAAAGAGGCCCAAGGGCTAAACCTGTGATAATACAAGCACATAAATATATTTGCATACCACATGGTGACTTTAGCAGAAAACAAGTTTTTCCAGGTCTTGTGTAGATGAAAAGAGCTATTGTTGATGCAACAGTACTGCGACAGTGTTTGCAGAAGCTTTTGCATCCAGCTGCTACTTCACCATTGGAAACAAATCCACAAACCACAGTTTGTACCTACTTGCAATCAGAGTCCCTTTCATCTGTATGTACCTAATGCAAAAAATGAAGAACTTTTTAAAAAACTTTTTGCCAGTATCATATTTCTGAGGCTTCAGGTTTCCTTCTTTACCGTGTCCCTGAAGTGCTTGGGGATGAAGGAGCGTTCTGCAAATACTGGGAAATTCTGAGGGGCATTGCCTTCCCCTGCCTAGCATAGCAGATAGAGAGTGAGAGTTAGGTGTGCAGCAGAGGGAGGCAGGAACATGAAACACTTTCCTGGATGTCCATTTGGCTGCTCTAGCCACTCAAACCACATTCTCAAAATGTGGCTGCGGAGCTGGGCTGTTGGGAAGGGATTCAGGAGATGGAATAGCTGAGAATAAGGTGGAGCTCAACAAAATTGTAGTGGGTATCATGGGAATGCAGGTCTAATACAAACAAGGACATTTCTTCCTTCAGTGCCTTCTAGATTTTCCATGACATAGGTCCAGGAAATTTGTACTTGTAGAGGAAACTCATCACAGCTGATGGTAAATTCTCACCCCCTAAAAAGGGTGATTTAATCAGAGCAAACATCACCTTTTTTTGAGGAAAAACATCACCTTTCAGCCCACCGAGACAACCAAGGTGCTGACTTTGTCTTCAAAGCTCAAGAAAAGTGTGTCAGATGCCCATACTCCAGAGCCCCTGGTTCACTATGCAGAGAAGCACTTGGATGCTGAGATGTTGCTGAAGGAGTTGGTGTTGGGAGGCAGCCTGACCTTTTGCAAAATAATGAAAAGAGACTGAGAGATGTTCCTGTTAGATATGGGTATAATAACTGCCCCATGGCATGCCCATAAGAAACTGAAAGTATAGGTCAGGTCAATTGTTGTTAGACAGGAGTCATGGCAAGGAGGGGATTCTCAGGTTAGTTAGAAGGAGAGAAATTACAATTATTCATCAAACATTAAGAACTTTGGGGAACAGGAGAAGAGCAGCTACGTTGTGCTATCTGGAGAAATTCAGAAAAGAAGGGGGAAAAGGAAGGTGAAATATTAATATAAGGAAAGGGTTTTCTCTTGTGGGAATGGGAGCGAAGAATTTGCTAATACCTTCCAGTATAGTTCATCTGTTTTTCTCCCTGACAATAAAAATGTACCAGATGGATATGGTTAACCAAATCCCTTGAGGAGAAAGGTTTTAATTTCCTTCCTTTGCTTCTCTTCACCTTTATCAACAATGACGAAGGGATGAGACCAAAACAAATTCACAGAACCATTCATCAACAGCCCAGGGGAAGTCAAATCCCTGTGCAAAGTTTTCACTGGCAAAAGGACAAGTATATGCTACACACCAATGGCAGCCCATTGTCTGGACTTCCTGCATATTAATTCCCCTGCCTGATATTTTATGTTGCAAATATGGCAATAGGAGAGTGGCATCCTCATGGTGCAATATGATATCAATGTGCCATAAATAGCAGCAAGACAATGTCTGAAAGCAATTAAGGGCTACTGTATATGAGCCAGTCAGTGCATTTAAGATGATTTGAAATAGTCTAATTCGGCTCCCACAGATATGAATAAGGGTTTGTCTATTTAAATTCCCAGGAAAGCTCATCTGAATCTACTTCTGAAGGAGTAGCATAACCCCCTGCATGTAGGATTATAGCTGTCTTTGATGATACAATTTAGTTCACTCCCAAAGGAGCAGTGGATCAAAAACTCTCATTAAGGACAGGTTGTCTGTTTAAGATTAACACGGATCTTCATTTCCTGCTCCTGTGGAGCTGTTGCACCCAGGGATGACTGGGCAGCAGGTGGCATGTCTCATTGCTTGGTTTTTGTTTCTTGTGGTCTCTGGTTGAAAGTATGGATCTTGGGTTTGGATGATTTTGCTGGCATACTGTGCTTCTTGTAGGGCAGCTTGTCTTGCACAAAGAATAGGTTTTGGGGAAACTCAAATATGTTCTCTGGTGGTCACATGTCCAGGGCTTCCTTTGATATGGGCAAGGAGAGGATGTCCCCCCAACTCGGGCACCTGGAAGCAGAAGTGGGTCCCCTGGTTAGACATTTAATGCTGAACATCTGCTGTGCTGCTGTTCTACCTGACCCTGTACAGGTTGAAAAGTCCCAAGCACAGGATGAATGTGGAAGGAGGGAGAGCACTGTGAAAGGTGAAGATTTCTCAGATTTTTGCAGTTATTGTACTAAACATAAATAAAACTCTTTAGCTGCCTGTACAACTGAGGCATTGATATTTGTTGGAGTATTAATTAATTCATACTGTATTAAATTTAGAACTTATTTATTTCTATTTTGTATGTAGGTGTTTAATCTGCAGGAAATTATGACAGGCACTGGATTGATCTGACCTTTACCAGTGGGAGTATGTTCCTGCAGCTGTTCACACTGGGAGGAGCTCCAGCAATGTCATTGATTTTGCTCTGTTTGTAACAACACCCCACTTGCTCTCTTAGACCAAACACCTGCCCCACTAATGTGGAATCGCTTGTGTCTCAGCTGCTTCATTAATCACACTGATGTTTGGGTATTTTGCATTTCTAATCAAACTTCTACCTGCCATATCAATACCCAATTGATTGATTGTGTTTACAGACCTAGTGAATGCTTTGCAAGAATACTGATAAACTTTTACCTTAAAAAGTAAGGCTACATTATCTGTATTTAACTAAAAGATAAAATCCAGAGTCTCAGTATTAGAAATAAACAGAACATCAGCCACTTAACTTCACTGAGTTATCTCTGTGCTGAGTCTCATCATTTCTGTTTGACTTAGGCAAACTTCAGAAAGGCATTTGTACACATGGGGAGGTGCAGAACAAACCATTTTCTTCCGTATTTTGCTTCAATAGTTTATAATCTCCCTAAAATATATTTGCACCTAATTTCTCATGGAAATTTGTCTAGCCTTGCTTTGAATCATTATTTCTTGTTATGCCATTGTCCATAATTATAAAGTGAATTAAAGAACACTTCTATTCCCAGTTAATAGTCCTCTTGAGGTCACCTTAAACTTTTCTTTCCTGAGCTAAAGTGATGGTGCTCTTTACATCTCTCATGGAATTGTATTTCCTCTACTCTCCACAATTTTTTAGGGTATTTTTGCACTCTCAGCAGCATTTCATTGTTCTTTTAATATAAGTATGCCAGAACATAACATTATCCTAGACCTATTCTAGCCAATTTTGTACATAAAGGTAAAAGCCATCTTTCCACCCTTAATCATTATTTCCCTCTTTACAACGTCAAGAATGTTTTTAACCCTTTCTATCACAAAATGCTGCAGCAGCTTATGCATTCTGACTTCCCCAAATGCTTTCTAGAATTACTTCCCAGAACTATCCACCCCCATCTGGGTGCTAAAACCAATTTTCTTTTGGCCAAAGCAAATACTACAGGCTTGTCTTGAGATACACAAGACACAAATGCCACCTGCACGCTTGTCAGGTCTTCCAGGTAAATATAAATTCAGTCATGTCAGTTCACAGCCATCACAGGAATGGACAGATATGAGCATTGCAATGACTATCTTGTTCATATGGAGATAACTCTTCTTGGTTTCAAAAAAGCCTAAGAACTTGTATGGACTCTACCATCTAGAAAGCTGAGTCCCTTGCAAGGTTTTCTGTATTTATTCAAAAATCACACCTGGATACATTCAGGTGTTCATATTGGTGTCTGAAGAAGAAAAAGAAGTCACTGATGCATAAATAAAAGCTCTTATGTGAAAGACTTTGCAACTTTCCTCATCCTTGGCATGGAGAGCACCCAAGTCCCTGCCAACCTCCAGTCCTTCAGCTAAACTTACTCTGTGCTTCGCAAAGGAACGAGGCATTTGCTAATCCAATATCTAATGTTTTATCTGAGGATTTGGCACTTGCTTGTACAGGGAGAGACTCTGCTTGGAGGGCAATACACGCATTAGACTGGGAGGGATTTGTTAAAATGCTGAACTGCTTCTTAGTTCAGGAACAGAAGCTCTAACAAGCAAAAAGTTTACCCCAAACTGATCCCTGGACTGTGCTTAGATTAATTTATGACACCAAAGTTTCTGCTCTGGGCAGTATTCACTCAATTCAAATGAGTAACAATCAAAATGTTTTGAAATGTAGCTTTATCTAGGGTGGAATTATTTACCATAAACTTTGATTAAGTTTTCATAAGGTCTTATTGATTTTGGCACACACATTTCATTGTCTGTCTACAGGACTATGTCAAGTAAGCTATTATATGAGATATAGAACTATTTTTCTGGGAATAATTTGGTTACACACCGTCTCACTTTTCTCCACTGCAGTCCTACTCTTCCCAAATGTTTTATCTCCAGCAGCAGCCTCAAAGACTTTTTTGTCTGTGCACTGGGTGGTAGTTAATTATGACCTCTAACGAGCCTGCTGAATTACACCAATCAAGAAATACATTTACTGGGGCTTTCCACGGATGCAGCTATATTGGTGTACTGAATATATACCGCCCAAAAATGCCACAGGCTTCCTAACTTCTCTGTGCTAGTGATTAGACAAGATTAACATTTCATGGGAACTGTGTCAGCACTAATGTGAATGGGGTAAAATTGAGCACAGTGATAATACTTTGTGGTGAAGTTTTCCATCAATGATTCAAAATTATAGCATGTTATCTTCGTTCAGCTAAAATTGCAGAGGCTGCAGAGAAAATGTTGACTTTATTTTCCATATTTGACTGGAGATTATGTATTTTCCTGTACTGACAGCTCAGAATTATCATTAAAGATTAGTCTTATTCACATCACTTCCTTAGCAAACACTGAGAAAAGTATAAAAAAAAGTAATATTCCAAGTCAATTTTTTTTATCTCCAGCCATGGGCAAAGGACATAGCTTGCCACTTTGCCCATTGCTACTGTTTTGGGATGGTGATGGGATTAGCAGCACAGAGGAGTGGTCATGGTTACCAGCGGACAACATGCCTGCCTGTGCCTGGTTGTGAAATGGATGGTAGAATTCTGTCCCCAGCCTTTCCCTCCATAAACCAGTCATGTCCACACTTCTTCCCTCAAATCTTGGTCTCAATGCCACCATGTTCCTAAACATTCCCGACTTTTTGTGATCCTCTCTCCAAAAAATAATGCCCTTAGCACTGTGAAGCACAGGACACCAGATGGATGAGGTTGCCTTATTCACAGGGAAGATGACATGGGGGAAGTGATGAGGCCTCTGTAACCCTGCCTTTTGTCTCGGGGATCCCTGCCAGGCAACAGGGAGAAAACATGGGTCATGGAAAACAGGGGTCCTGACAGCAACAATGGCCAATGGCCAAATGAACAGGAACTGAGATAGAGATCAGGAGGAGTTTTCAGTTTCCTACTTGGCACTCATTAGACCATACCTAGACATTACAGTTTTGTCCCATCCCACTAGAAAAAGGACACTGATAAACTGGAGTGAGCTCAGGGCAGATGATGGGGCTGGAGCATGTGTCCTGTGAGGAGATATTGGAGAACTCCCACAAGGGAAGTGGACTTGTTTAACCCGGAACAAAGATGGCTTTAGGTGACCTAGCAGCAGCTCAAAGTGCCTGTAGGAAAGTCACTGAGGATACCTTCAAAGTGGGGCTGGGCAGGAAGAAAGACACAAAAGGCATAAAAGTTGATATGTAAGAGTTTCAACCTGAGCATAAGGAGACACCCTTTGTCCATGAGAACAACTGGTCAGAGGACAGAGAGGTTTTGCAGTCTCTGGCTTTTGAGGCTTTCAAGACTGAACTGTATGAAGCCTCAACAGCTTCTGAACTCAGAGCTGACCTACTGTGAGCAGAAGATTGGACCAGAGACATGTGAGGTCCCTCCCAGCCTGAGTTATTCTGTGATTTTATTAGCAAACTATCCCCTCCCCATCACTGGATAACACTGCCCTACTCTTACTAGGTATGGCCACAAGTGATGGCAATTTAACTAATCAGTAAAAGTAGTCCCAAATAAATGTAAAGGAATTAGAAGAGAGGTGAAGCAAATGAGACTCCTGTGTAAAGACAACCTTTCATCCCTACATTGAACCTGTAGATATGAAAGGAGAGGTATTACAGCTGGTGGTGGGGTCTGAGGCTGTGACCCAGGAAGAGGTGACCAGTCCGGGGAGATGGTCCCGAAAGGAATCACCTTCCTGAGGCCCGGTGTCTTCCTCTCAGCTGCTGGCAGAGGAGCCCTTGCAGAAGCTGTCAGCTCTTTAGTGATATCAGCTCGTGGTTTCAGCTCAGCTCTGCAAGGCAGCCTCTAGGCCAAACCAGACCAGAGAGAGAGACGAGAGGCTCGTATGGCTGGTTCCACACGAAGGTAGCTTTATTGTGGGTCCCCTCCGGCGAAGGGAAGGCCAGGGACGAGCTCTCCCCCTACAGAGGCGAATTGGTCTTCTTTTATAGGGATACAGGGGATCAGCAAGGGGACCAATGGATTACAGAGGGTCTGGGACAGACCAGTGGGTTACAGAATGATCTGCATAGGGTCTCCCAAAGGATTGTGGGTCTACCTTTCCTCGCCATGACCCAAAGTAGTTGCCTTTCCAGGGAGTCCTGCTGGGCGATTGCAAAATCTTTTATCTCAGCAGACATCCCTCCAGGGCAGTGGCTGGGCATATCCCACAGAGAAGTGCAACAAAAAGCATTATATATGTACTTATGAGTTATGGTAGGGTAACACCAATAACACTGCATATTAATGGTAAAAATTCTCAAGCAGGCTGGTCAAACACTGGAACACACTTCTCAGAGAAACTGCGGTCTTCACTCTTGAAGATACAACTTGGCTATATGTGCTCTGATCTAACTTTGAAAGTGCATCTCATTTCAAAGCTGGCCTTTTTTTGGGTGGGGTGTTAGAGAAAATGGCCTCCTGAAACCCTGTACAACATAGAACACAAGAACAGAAACCTCTCAAGAGAGCTCAGATCTAGGCAGGCGAGGTGGTGCCAGGAGAGCACTGAGGACATCCAGCTCATAAGCATGGTTCTTCTTCATGGAAAGAAGAACCTTCTCTATTGGCTCTTCTCCCCTCAAGAGAGCAGTGCTCACCTTGCTAAGAGAAGAGATGGAATGGGGGGCTGAGAACATTAGCAACCTTTTCAGTTAAAAGTCCAGCATGTGGAGATCTTAGTATGAGAAAATTAGGTCTTTGGTCATAACACATAGAGTGAAAACATGCAGTTTCTTCCTTAAGAACCACCCCTTCTGGAGACACTTGATATCATTTGATACGATTTGTTTTGTCTCTGGTGGCAAGGCATCAGTGGAAAACATGATTTCTATGACACATATCAGACAGGAGAACCTCTCCTAAATCAGATGTGGCTCAGCTTTTCCAGCTGATGTGGCTGAATGCAACCCACAGGAGTTCAGCAGTACATCCATCTTCCATCTGCCTGCAAAAAGGCCTGATAACCTGGGATCTCCCTCCTTGCTTTGCTGGAAACACCTTGCTCAAATGATTTTAGATCACCGCCAGAGAGTGCAGCTGAAAAAAGCTTGATGCTCATTTTGTGTGAATAGAGACGACTGAAATACTATCAAGAGTAGCAGAGGCTGTTGTTTCTGAAGTGAGCACTCAGGATAGTTCAGGTCACCTAAGGGAAGTGATGCTGCTGGAGGATAGGGAGGATGGAGGTGTCACATGTGCCAGCTCCCCTTTTGCAAGCAGTGATTGCTGCCACTCACAGCTGCAGCATCTGCTACTGGAAAGGCTGGAAGCACCTACAAAATCTTAAGGCCCTTTCACGATGGAATTTTATGGGAAATACCCCCTGGCACTCAGCCAGCTCCAGCTGACACCAAGCAAAGTGAGGCACTGCTCTGCAGCTCTGTGTGCAGGTAAGGGAAACTGCTGTCCTCAGCCTCCCCACCACCCTCACGTAGGTTTTTAACCAGGCAGCTTCAGGAAGCAGGTCATGATCACAATCTGGAGCCCTGCCATGCCTTCACTAATGTCACAAAGGTGTCTGATACAGCTATAAAGCATAAATAAAACCCATAAATAAACAATCTGTGACAGAAATGAAGCATTTTAACTGATGTGTGTGGATCTAAATTTTGTTTCTTAAGATTATCTGCCCTTGAATATTGGCTACAGTTCTGCTTTTCATTCCACTTGGGCAGGAATATTTACAAAAATTGAAAGATACCTCACTTTCATTTTTGGAATCTAGTCATAAGTTCAGATAAAACAGCCCTGCTACAGGATGCGGTGCCCCGTGTCCTGGCAGACAATTGCTATGAAAGAGCAAAGTGAAACATAACTTCTGATAATGCAATGCATTGGACTCAGGAGTTGACAGAATTGCTACTAGAAATAAATTAAGCTTTTGGCACATGAGAAGGGCTGGGTTCTTGTCTCTGAGGCTCAGGATGTTTCCTCCCTGTTGGGACAGACTCCATTTCTCTGTGATGCTTGTTCTGCAATGTGCTGATTACAGTGACCTTCTTCAGGATTTATTACAGCTCTAGATGGCACAAGGAAAGCTAAATAATAATGACAGATTCATGCCCCCAGGGAGCATCCAGTGCAAGAAAGGCACACTAAAAGAGATGGTAAGGCACAAAAGATGTAGGAAGAAGAACAAGATATCCAGAGAAGAAGCTGCTTCCATCCAGCTTTATACTTGCTGTCTCTGCCCCTTGTTGCTGTCAGAATCAGGGACAGCATCTCTGACGATGAGTCAGTAGAAGCCAAAGTGATGTAGCCCTAAGCCAGAGGTCTGAGCTCCTGCTCCCAGGGCACATGGCAACGTGCAGACATGTCAGTGTTCCTGATGGAAAAGCAGGCAGAGTATTGTCACAGATGGACGAGTGTCTGTTGCTGGTGTGACAGATAAGCAATGGATCTAATTATATAACTGGAAGAGGAGAGCCATCTTGCACTCTCCTGTGATCTAGGGAAGTCATTGCAAAGCTGCTGTGTAGTACAAGGAGCAGTGTAACATTAGCTGCTCTACAGCACTGCAATACATCACACATGTACCCATTTCATGGCCACCCTAATATATGTCACTGCCTTTGCTTGCCAGTCCATCACTTGAAAAGGGACAGGAGGCGTAAAAAGCCTCAGTCACATAACTGCACTGAGGGTGTAAGTTTCACACAACTCATGTAGAGAGCAATGAACTGTAGCAAGGACTTATATTCACTTTCTGTTAACTACTCAGCTGTTATTCATAAAGGAGAATGGAAAAACAATTCCAGCTGACTGTATGTCCTAATGCATTTATGTTCCTGTAGTAATTCTGTTTTATCTCGATTGTAACCAGAACACGTAGTGCAACGAGAGAGGGAGAAAGGCAGCAGAAAAGAAGATGTATAGCTATACAATAGTTACCTACATCATGGATACTGAGGCACACAGAAAATGACATGAGTGGTGACAGTCAACATGATTTCGTTAAAGGCAGGTTGTGCATGACAGATTCAGTGGCCTTCTACAATGGGATTACAGCATCGGTGGATGAGGGAAAAGCACCAGACATAATCTAGTGCAAGGTATTTGACAATGTTCTGCACAACATTCTTGCTTCTAATCTGCAGAGACATGGATTGGACAGATGGACCAGTTGGTGTATAGGAATTGACTGGACACTGAAGTAGCTGCAGTCAGCAGCTCCGTGTCCAAGTGTTGAGCAGCGCGAATGGCATTCCTCAGGGGCTGGTATTCTCACTGGTGCTGTTTAACAGCTTTGTCAGTGAAGTGGACAGTGGCATTGAGTGCACCCTCAGCAAGTTTGCCAGTGAAACCAAGCTCTGTAGTGAGACTGATGTGCTGGAGGGAGGGGATGTCATCCAGAGAGACCTTGACAGGCTTGAGAGGTGGCAATTCACAAAACACAATACACAGTGGAGTGATGGGCATGCAGAAGTATGCACTCTCCTAGTTTACACTGCGGATGAAAAAGCTGCTAATGAAAGTGAATTATCCAATACAGTCAGCTAACTGTGTTACCCTTGGCAGAGGCATTGGAGGTTTTGCAAACCTACAGTTTTTTCTTGTCATCTACAAAATGAATATATGGAACAGGCAGAAAAACAAATTATATTTGTAATCCTCATAAAAAGTGTTTTTTAAAAGCTATCTAAAGAAATTAAAAGAGAGAATTTTTACTGATGCCTTCTCTAGCTTAGCTAACAGGTTCCCTGCAACTTCAGTAGTGGATCTACATACTCTAGGATCTATGGCACTGCATTGTTAGTTTATGTTTAATTACCTTCTGACCCATATGACTTTTATACTTCCATCTGAATTCCCCAAGAGTAACCCTGCCGTTTGGTGCTGGGTATAACCAGATCATACCAGAGGTATGTGAAGGAGCAGTTGTGTAAAGATACGGATGTGGCTGCACAGATCAAAAGCAGCCTCCAGCATGGAGGGGTGCCCAGGGTTCTGGGAATGTGTCTGGCATCCGGCATCCCTAGCTGTGGTAGGCATTGCAGGGGTACCCAGCGTATACACCAAATCAGTGTAGTCACCCATTATCACATTGCTGAGTCCAAGAAAGCAAACAACTCATCGCTGCAGACTTCTTGAGGCTCTTGCTGCTCTGTTGTTTGAACTGTCTGTACAGGTGTGTTTTCATATGCCAGATGTCTCAGCAGGGCAAAGCAGAGACATAAACACAGCCTGCTTGTGGAGTGTGTAAGATATCTGTCATGGGTCACATTTTCTTTTTTTTCCCAGATCTCACACTACTTTCTTCCTCTTCATCTGCTGATTACAGTTTTTGGAAGGTTGAAGCCCTAGGACTGCTGGTGGGAAGGAATAATGTCTCACTAGTGATTTTTATTGGAGTTGTTGATAATTACCACCTGCAGCATCTCCTCAAGTCTGCTGGCCTTTTGTGCCTTGCTGAATTTTTGAGAAAAAGGCTTGGTAAAAGTTTTGAAAACAGGAATCTAGGCAAAATTGAATGTATAAATAGGCTTCTAAAATCTTCATCTATATTTTATGCATTGTGACAACTCTCAAATTCTTAATCTTGGCCTAATAGAGTTCCTTATGTGCTAGATACCTCACAAATGCAGAAAAAACCCCCAGATGTTCTTTCTTGATATATTTGCCACCCAAGCACATAAATTTTGCTTCTTCATTTTTTTATTACTTTAATAAAGAATTTTAAGGAACAAGTAAAGGATACACCTTTGAAATTGGTGCACAGACTGGACTCATGCTCAAGTAACCAGTGCAAGTCGGGTGGTACCTACATACCTCAGTGGACAACTGCCTTGGTTTAAAGCTATTAATTTCTAATAGACTTTCTCTGACTTGCTGCAAATCTTGCCCTTGAAATGAATCTAGTTTGTGCATGATGGCTGGATTTAAAAGGAGCCCACGCATATAATTTTCCAAAATCCCATTACGTTTTAATAACATTTCTACTTATAAGAGACTGGGGTCTCTTGAAAAGCTCAGCTTGAATTCCCAGTTTCCACACTCCTATCACTAAATCAACTCTATGGTGATTCCTTCCAGAAAGCTGAGTGTTAATTTTTATTTTTGTTAGCACCTCCTCTCCTGCACTTCAGTGCTTTAGGACTTTCTTCTTGCTTGACTTGTTTTTGCACTTCATGTTTTTTTATCATCCTTGCTGAGGATATCTCTGAATATAGAGTGACACTCATACCTGACACCATGAACAGGAAAATTGATGAGTCACAGCAGCTCCAATTTCCCACCTGCATCAGCAATGGAGAAATATCCAGCTAGGAATAACCATGCACTTTATAGTCAGCTTTTCCCATTCCTATCCCCCCAAGTTACAGATATTTTCTAAACTGCACATTTACAAATGTGCAAAAAAAAAAAAAAAGCTTCAAGTTTTAAATTATAAAGGGATAGTCAAGACACACTGTCCATCAGCCATCACCAGAACTGTCCCTCTACCTGGCCTCTTTCAATCAGTCTGAATCCTATTTCCCTTTGATTGCCATCCCTAGGATGGGATGGAGGAGGATGCTGCAAAGTCCAATAAGGTTTTTATAAGTGCTACGTGCAGTAATACTACCAGGGTAAAAAAAATATTTTGCCTCCTTTACCTTCCCTTTATATTCTTGACTGGCTTCCAGGAAAGCTGTTTACAAATGTTTTGAACCAACAGACTATGTATGGTCAGCCTGTAGTGTATGTCTCACAGGCTGTCCAGCACTACATAGCCAGAGTTACAGGGAAAGCTCAGTGTGGGAGTGGGGGAAGCTGGAGCAGCTACTGTGCTTGGGGAGCACCAAGGCTTCTGGTGGCCTTTTGCCATTAAATTCACTGGTACTTTTCAGGATTTAATGCCTGAGAGATAGAGGATGGGATTAAGTGGCTCCTACTGCAGAAGGGGAGTGAGGTTGGACTTCATAGCATATAGGACAGTAGATCTGTTAATCTCTTTAGAAGCAAATTGTACCTGTGAGAATTTAACTGGTGTAAAAATCCTCCCTAATTATACAGTCATCATCAACCTCTTCCAAGGAATCCCTTTTCTCTCTAGAATTTAGTTGTCTTTAGCAGTTATTCCTACCTAACTGTTAGAGAGCTTTTACACGCATTCCTGCTTTTAAATAATATGATAAAATATATGGGCAGCTGAGGTTCTGTTGTGCTTGCAGCATCTCTGATGAATACACATACAGATATATGCTTCCTGAATTCATTCTGAAATACTTCAGAGACCCTGTCACAGTGGAAGACACTGGTTTCCTCAGAAACACTCTGCTGAGCACTTCTTGCTGGAATGTTCAAGTTATGATCCTGGGCTCAGGGCTCTGCTCAGCATTGTGTGGCCTCTCATTGTCAACAGCTCCATTGATACTTCACCAATATTTCTTTTGCACTAAATGCCTTGCAGGGTGAAGGGAACAATTCAGAGCCCTTGCCTTCTCACGGACTGTAAGGACAGCTTTGGAAGGATGTGCAACCTGGTCCCAGGGGCTACCCATGTGGCCATTAGCTGTCACAGGCTCTGCTAGGGCAGGACGCTGTTACACATGCACATGAGGGCACCTCTGTGAGGGTGAGCCTCACTGCCAGAGGGACATGGTTTGTGTCATTTCACAAGTAATGTATTGCCGGTTTTGAACCCCCAGTGTCACAGAGTGCTCCCGGTGTCCAGAACACTTTCTAGGCTCAAGGATTGACCCTGATGCCTGCTAAAGCCTGAGGACTGGCATGGCAATGGTGTCCTTCTGTTTTTGCTGCTTGAGCCCACATGTCAGGGCAGGAAGGCACTTGTCCAGGCTGGTGCTATCCCATGGGACTGACTGGTGAGGTGGCCTTCTGCACATCCAGGCAAAGAGGGGGCTGGAGGCAGCCATGCTCCAACGGGCAGCTGTCCAGAAACCTTCCTCCTTCTCCCACTCAATCCACCAAACTGCAGACACTGGTTCCACACCACGCTCCATCCCACCACTGAACCAATTATCACAACAGGTCTATGCTATCAAATTAAATTAGTATTTTTCCCATCTAGGACATCACATTTCTTGGAGCTGGGGAGGTTGGTCAGTGACTCACTCACAAGGACGCATCCATCGTGTCCCACCTTCTCCCTGTGGGACTGAGGGAAAGCCCATACTGCCAGACTGGGAGGCTGGGGCCAATAACCTCCACGGTAGCCAGCAACCATCTCATACTGACACAAGAATGGAGTGGGCTCTCTATCTTCCAGTTAAGGACACAGGTAGGGCCCTACACTTCCAGCCTACTACTTCCAAACCTTTTGCAGGTTGATTGACTCTCACGGCTGGGAGGACACTCAGGATGGCAAATTCTGCTTGGAGCAATAGTCAGTGTGTACTAAAGGGAGTCAAAATGGTGAAGGGTGACCAGACATGCTTATAGCAAGTATAGCTAGAAATGTCACTTCAGTGCAGAGTTGCTAGAAACTACAATAGTTTCTGCCTTGTGGTGAGCTGTGTGGTGTGCTCTCAGTGTACAAAGAGCTGCACTGATTTGTCAGTGGTCTTCCTGCTCTACTGTGACGTCTTCCTGCAGTCAGGAAGCAAGGGAAGACTCTCTAGGTGCATATTTTAAAGGGTTCTTTGCATTTCTGCATGTGTTGTGTCTTGCAGTGGGGATAATAAAAAGTGAAGAGAAAATTAACGTGATTGTATATATTTCATTAAAAACAAACAGCAAGATGTAAAAGCCAGCTCTCACACACAGATTTAACTTGGATCCTATGGAGTTGAAAGAAGTTGAAAGACTAACCCAGAACTAGAAAGTAAAATATACCACATTTTATTTGATTTTTCTTCCTAACTGGATAAGCTTCTGAAAATTAATTCTTTAAAAATATCAAAAACCTAACATTCTTCTTTTTGGATAATGATCTCTGCATTTACTGGGCTAATCATGCCAGAATTATTTGCAAATTATCCAAACATACCTCAGACTCTGCATAAAACTTGCTGGAAAATAGGAATTATGTTTTTAATATGAAATTTAAGGAGGGAGAAGAGAAATAAATAAATAGGAAAAAATACATGTTGTCTTCTAAAAAAATGTTAAAATATAATATTTAGGAGAAATTGTGGGTGTTTTTTCCCCTGAAGATAATATCTCTGAGGCAGAAGCTGTTGATCAGCTCCTGCAAGCTTTCATGGCTGTGGTGATGAGAGAATGATATAACAGGTTCTTTTGAGTCTGATCTGTAACACTGTGATCATCTCTAGTGCTCTGCTTTCCTCTTTGTGGTTTTCCTGCCACCTTGCTTTAAAACACAAGCTCTAGACTGGAATTGTTTGGTTACTGTCAGACACTGTGCCCAAAGAAGAATGTTTTATTTTTTTAGCTTTTATTTCAAGCAGCTGTATTCTTTTAAAGTTCATCCTTTTTACCATCAGCCGTGGTTGCAGACAGCCAGCTGATTGTCAACAGTTTCCTATGGCACTGATTCATCTCTTAGTGTTTTTTCATTTTTCCATCAAAAAGTATTTTTAAGTAAAAAATGTTGACCAGTTCTATTGTGCTCTCTGAAACATTAAAAGAACAGTGGTTGTGAAGTCTTACAACAAGCTGTCACGTCTTCCTTTCTTCAGCTTTTGACCATAGCTGAGCTCACTGATTAGGATGCAGGATTTGTACTGTTAGATGAATACAGAAAAAAGTCAGAATGCCTGATGCCACAAGCAATTACAGTGAGAAAAAGAGTGAGAGAAAGAGGGAGGAAAAATATTCAGGGTGTTAAATGTAGCTGTCTTTGGAAGAAGTCCCTCAAAATCACAACAATACTTACTTTCAGCTGCAAGAGAATTGTGATGCTATTTCACTGGCAGTGGCTTTTCAGAGCAAATCAACTATTTAATCCTGAGTCAGTAGTTCCCCTTCACTGTGTTTGGGTTGCCTTGTGGAAAGGCTTTTAAGTGTACAAACAAGCTTCCTTCTGGATGAAACAGAACCAGGAGATATTTCTCATGAATTCACCAATGTCTCTGTTGGGTGTTGATCCCTGGGGCCAGACTGGATCTAGTCTGAGGGAAACTGCCTTGAAATGGGAGAAACATAGGTTCCCATGGCTCAGCACCAATGCTTCTGCACAGACCCATTCCAAAGCATTGCAGACACAGCCTATGACTAAAGAAAGGTGGCAGAGTACTCCCTGAAATCAGCCAACAATGTTCAGAAATCAGATACCTACAGTGAGCTATTCTATTCTAGTCTAGTCTAGTCTATTCCATTCTGCAGTGGCCCATCACCATCCCTGCAAAATCTCACTGTCTTCCAGGAGCACATTAGTCAATATGAGTAAAGTTTGTCAACATTTACACAGAGGATAATCAAGAGCTCATTGTTCCCTGGCTCTCCAGAATTGAACAAGAAGCTGCAGTAATGAAATTCTCTTATTGATTCAGCTGATCAAAATGTATTTGCATCAGTAGCTCAGGATAATTGGAGCACACTGTAAAAAAACAACTGATTGGTAGTGTAGTGCTGTTCAGAATACAAATACATAATCCTTTCATACATTTAATATTTCCATTAGTCACTAACTTGGTGCCGTCTTCAATTTTGCTGAACAACCTTCAAGCTGGGAAGCTTGAAGCTCTTTAAATCTGTTCTTATATTTACAGACCCTCTTAGACTGCCTGACAATGTGAACTTTTAACTTTGAATCAGACTGAAAATCAGTGTGAGATAATGTTTACATTGGTACTCTTCTTCCCTGTCCTCTTTTATGGCATTGCTTCTTACTTGTTTCCTTAGCAGAGAAACAGAAGGACTTGACAAAAGTAGAACTGTAGCCTTTTCCCTCCACAATAGTTCGTCCTCATTTCCAGACTTAGCTCGGTCGCATCAGGAAGATTCCTTGTGCAGGGAGCCCCATATTTCTCCAGGAAGCAAACACAGAAGACAAGGTGGAAAAAGCTGCTTCTCTGTCCCAAATTTCCCAGACCTCAGCTGCTATTAACTACTAAAAGGAAGCCATCTATTTTCTTTTTGCAGTACCTGATCTCCAAGAAGACATACTTTTAAGAAACATGATAAAAATAAAATGTGGCAAATAAGATACTCCTAGTTTGATATTTTGTGGTTAGGCACACTTGTACCATTGGAAGAACAGATGTGACATCATGTCAGATAGGCATATGCAGAATATAAAATATGGTGTGCAACCAACAGATACCAGCAAGGTCAACAGGATTGAAAATGCAAATATGCAGCCCTTTAAGGACCAGCAGAGTTCTCCTGAGTGTTACAAGTGCTTAAGTCTTGCTGAAGGTAATTAGAGTTGAAGGTCCTCTGAATTTTTCAGAAGATCTAAAACATTTATCTTTGGACCAGATTCTTTTTTGCTAAGGAAAACTGTTCTTCTTTTCTGTTCTTGGTAAGTTCTCTGGTTTTGTCACAGATTTCCTCCCTTCTCACCTTAATCTCTTGAAGACAGGTTTGCACATTTTGCCAAATCAGTGAGCAAGATCAGAAGAATGACAGATCAGACCATATGTCAAAAATCCATCCAATAGTCGCTACTTTAAAAATACACCTATAGCTTTTTGGATAGTGCTTCATAATCTTTCCTTCAAGTTTGCAATTTAGTTTTTGACAGGAGCATTCACATATTATATCTTAAAATCCCACTCATGTATTCACAGATAAAGTGAAATTCCAAATTATATCAGTCCATTGAATTAATAACTAACATAAGTGTCTGCTGACATTGTTGGAATGCACTGTAAATTCCTTAAATATCAGAATCATCATGAATAAACACAGCTCTAATCCTAGAGAAGTGCTGAAAATTCTGTGAAAGCAAATTGATTTTGTCTCTGCTCTGGAATGGGTCCCCGGTGCACCCATTAGAGCAGAAGCAAGCCTTGCCAAATAAGCACTAAATGCCTCAAAGAGTCATCCATGATGTCCAGTCCAGCCTCCTCTGGTACTTGTTGGAACAGCAATTAGCCAACTTAACTCAGATTATACACAGCATGGAGTAAAATCCTATATTTATACAGATTTACTTGTTTGTAGAAGTGTTTCTGAGGTGAATAAAGAAATTTCCATATGGAAGTTGGAGAGCACTGTGTTAAGAAATTCTGTTTCTCTGATTTGAGGAGTTTTATTTTTGCTTTCTTCTCAGATCACTGAGCTCTTGACAGTCTTCTTGCATCCATACTCAAAATTCTTACCTGTTCTTGCTGCCCTCATGCAGACTTTGCTGCCAATTGGAAAATCACAATGTGCACATGGATGTCAAAGGAACCCTCTACTTTATCTCTTCTTTTTGTGGGAAGCACCACAGCTTTTACTCACAAGAAAGTCGACGTATGTCTCTGTTCTCCTCAGTACGTGACAATAATGCAAATTGAGATATTGCTCATAAACAGAGAAGAAAACTCTTGTTGTTGTAGAGAGTTCATTTATGTCACCTACAAATGGGCAAAATGTGTCATCTATGCTCCCTTTTGTTGTTCAGATGAGACATAGAGTCTCTTTTTTTCTTCTGTTGCTTGTTTTTACCTTAGTAATGTGAAAAAATGTCAAGCTGAGGCTGGCCTTGATTGTTTGAAATCTTTTAAGTTCTCAGGGGTGAACCAGCACTCCTTGCCTGTCTTGCAACTCCCATGGTTTGCCTCTTTCATGTTTAGTCAGACTGTGGTGCCAGTCCCACTGTGAGCTGCCTGTGAGCAAATGACTGCTCCTGTATGTAATTCAGGTGGGGAAAGAGCCTGAGCATTGTCTGCTTCCTATCACGTCCCAGAAGATTTGGTGTGTTCCTGTTGTCTAGAAAAAAAGCAATGACATGGCAACTGCCAATGTGTTTGCTGTATCTTAGCTACAAATAATCACCAGTTCTGTAACAGAAAGCATTCAAACAAGCAGCTTTTCCAGGAATCAAACCCAGAGCAGCAAAACTGCTTCCAGGACTAGCTCTGGTAAGAGCAAGTAAAAGTTTCATGGCTAAATCCATAGTAAAGAAAAGGCCTCCAAAAGTGTAATATCAGCATCTGATGATGTTAGCCCTTAAAATGTGTCATTTTGCATTTCCTGCTAGAAAAGGCATTGAAGGTGCAACTCTGATTGCATCTGAAAATGAAACAATCTATTGTATGATGCCAACCATAAGCACCTGGCATTTCAAACTCAAGTGAAAACAGAGGAAATGCAAGTTGTTATCAAAGACTTCTCCCTCAACAGAGTTAATGATTACAGTTAAATGGGTGCCAGCAAGGGTAAAACAAAAGAGTGTCTTGAATTAACTAATAAAGATTTAATTCTGTCTGAATCAGGTTTTATTTAATGTAGTGTTATTTGTTTTGTTTCCAGCCATCAGAGTCATTCACAAAGCATAGGGCAAATAGATTCCAATCTGAGCAGAAAACAAAACAACCAACAACAACAAAAAGTAAACAGAGACAAAATCTCTGTAGTTTTTCACACATCACAAATAAAACAGGGTGTAGTATCCACTTTGCCTTTTAACATCTCTTCAGCTATGTTAACACTTGGTTCCATATCCTGAATTCCCTCAAACTTCAGGTTAGCCAAATGCAGACCCACAGCATCAGTCAGGTGGGTGGGCAGCCAGATCAGCAGGGTCCCACTCTGAGCCAGCTCTGCTTTGTTGCTTGTTCCAGATAAGCAGTTACAAAGCTGTGTTACACAACTGGTACTAATGACTTTTCACTCTGTGTGAGGTGTTTACCATCTGGCCTCTTGCCTTTGTGAGGTCTATAACTCAGAAGAGAAAAGCAAAAACAACAGCTTTGTGGAGGAGGGGACTGTGGCCAAATTTAGTGACACATTTCTGAGCACACCTAAATTGAAGAGCACAACTTATCCCAGTTGGTTCAGGGAAGCATGAGCTTACTCCCTTCACTGAATTGCACTTTCATGTTCAGCAGAAAAAAAGTAAGTATGTTGTGCTCCAGAAGCTTATGGTATAGAAGGATGATGGTGTATCTTAAAGAAACACAATTCTGCTTACAAGGAAGAGAAAGGGCAAGACAATCTCTAGCTCCAATGCGTGTACTTCAATCTGTTAAAATTTTGGAAAAAAAGGACCACCTGTTTCCAGAGTGAAGTTTTAGTGAAATTCTCCTCCGATATTTTGACACCTTGTTATTTGCATTTCTCTTGTCTTTTAAAAAACCCCACAACTCTGTGTACTGAAAAAAACTAGCAGTAAACTTCTCACGGCTTTTGGCAGCTTGTCATCCAGATGGCCTGGACAAAACCATAAGATATTATATAAAAGACCCAATTCTAAGAGTCAGTGCATGGAAGTTATTTCAGGTGATGGCATGAAGTTTTTTACCAGGGCATGTGTACTGTCTCCCTGGGCTGATATCATCAGTTGCTAAACTCTTGGTGGGTTTAAGCCGCATTCAGCCCCTTTACTGTTATACTTAGAGCAGCTGGCTTGCTCTTAATACACGCTGCTAACCAGATGGCCTCAGAAAACACAACCATATGAAGTCTGATCCCACTTAATTCTTACACTCTTCATGCCTTGGACGTTTTTGGGTTTGCATCAAAACAAGGCATAATCAAGAAGCAGGAGAGTAGAAGTTGATTCAGTCCACAATTCTGTCCTTAATGTATGTGATTGAGAAAAGACAATGGTGCCTCTAATACATAGCTTTAAAAACCTGTTTGAATGGGAGTTCAGCTGTACCAAATAATATTTGCAAATATTACAAGTTTTTATGTGTTATTATAGCATGAGAATCCATGACGGAGGCTTCTGAGGATCAGAGGACATAGAAGTATTGTTAAGCTTTTCATATAAATGACTGTAACATGATCCTTTTAAAGGGACTTCTGTGTGGTTAAAGACATCTAGTCATTGCCACTCCCATTGTAGAAGAAAATTATTCTTTTCCTTATCTTCCTTTTGTGAGGGACCTTCTATATCTGGGTAAGGAGGGGTATGAAAATAAGTGTATGGCTTTTCTGCCTTCAATTCCCATTCACTTCTTTATACTAAGACCCTATTTAAAAAGACACAATTCTGTTCAATACTTAGAGCACAAGCTCAGTGTCAGGCCGCGGTACAGCTTGGTCTCAGGACTGGGAGCAACACTTCATTGGGATAAATCGTGGTATTTTCTATTCTGCAATTGAATGGACAGGCTACAGCTTGCCTGTAATTTGCCAAAAAGCCTTGACAGATAAATGTATAGTTGGAGGTGATGGCAATCAGTAATTAGAAATTCCACCCTACCACAGTCCATCATTGCACAGCCTCTAATTCCAGGGAGCAGCTTCTGGCAGTTTGCAGGTGGATGTCACCTACAGACGTGAAACTAATCAGGCTTAGGAAATACCCCTAGGATTTGCTTTTTTTTCCTCACCTTGGAGAACCTGAGAAATATTTAAAAACAAAAATGTGACTTGACACCTTGCAGAGGGAAATAGGCCCTGTTTGGGTTTTTTCTCCTGCCGATCTGTGATGTGTGCGGTGATTCATGCACAGGCTTAGAAGTGTCAAGAGCTCTTCCACAGACGTCTGCTCCTGCAGCAAACAAACTTGCAATTCAATTGGCACCCAGCACATCATCTTCTTATCCTACTTTAAAAAAATGCAATCAGAGCAACACCGATCATGTCCCTAAAAGATTTGTTGTGGAGTAACCTCATTTGCACCAATGACTCCTGATTTATGCCAGGAAATGTGATTCTAGAATGAGGTCCTTTTGCACTAATTTATCATTCCTCCTGCTGTGATGTTTTACCCATCCTGGGTTAGATGTGTAGTCATCAAGTGTCCCACCGGTGCTGTAGCAAGCAGTTTGGGTGGAAATTCAATCTCTCCCACACGAGCTATGCTGAAGACTGCTGAAATGAGCCTGAACTCTTGGAGTTCAATTCACCAGCTGTTTCTGAGGGGATGCTGTGGTGCAGGATCATATAATGCAGCCACTGGAAATAGTACCTGGAATTTATCTTCAGAGCATGGCGTTTAGGAGGAGCAGCTCATGTATATTCCCTTCAGTCTCTTGTGCGTATTCAGTCATTCTTTAGGACTTCTTTGTGATAAGAGCTGCGTCTCTCCTGTGAAACCAGGTTCACTTTTGGACATGCTGTAATTGTGGAGCATCTGCACCTCACAGCCATTTTGTTGAACATCTTTCTGCTTTTATAGCACAAACATCAGAAAGCCTCAGCTGCCCGCTTCCCCACTGGGGAAAGTGAGGACACATATGAGCATTTGACATTTCAGTCTAATCCAATCTACATAAGGATGCTTCATGCCCTGTCACAGGGCAGTGAATTCACTAGAGATCCTCCTGCAGGAGTACAGGGCCATTCCTTGTGCACTGAGAACAGTGTGTGGGCAGCCTCAGGGGAGAAACATCCACCACAAGTCTCAAGTGCAGAGCTGAGATTTGGTCCTCTCTCAGACTTGCGTCGGTTGCACTAGAGTAGATCTCTAAGAAATTACGGAAGATTATTAGAAAGTGGATCCATCCTTTTTACCTCGTTGCTACCCACTAAAATCACTGAGCCAGTGAAAGGACAGACACAGCCCTTCACAACATTTTACCCTGCACTCTCCCTTTCTTACCAGCGTCTGACCCTGCCCATGACATTACAAAACATGTCCAACCTTGGGCAACTCTATCTCTTCTAACAACCTAGATGTCCAGGGACCAAGCTATGTCCCAGGGGCCAGCTGGTGCAGCATGGCTCATGTCCATGCAGCTGACCTCTAATACCACCACCCATGATGGCCAAACTCTGTACCCAGAGCCCTCCCTGGTCCATGCTAACCCTAGGCTGTGCCTATGGTCAAACCACCATGGGGAATATGGGACATGGGCTGGGGCTGAGGTCCATCTTCTGACCCTGTTAGCCTGCAAGGAGCACAGGAGGAGGAAAGAAATGGAGCCTCAGAGATGGGGTTCTCCCACTCCTGCCTCACTATGTCCTGTTCCAGCTGCAAGTCTGGGGGGGACCACTGAGGATGTGGGGGAATGGGAACTGAAGGGAGTCCCTCGGTCCTTCCCCAAGCAGCCAGCGGGGTGGTGGCAGAGCACTGGCTGAGGGTAGCCTGAGCCTGTACATGAATGGATGTGTGTTCTGCCTCTACCCTGAGCCAGGCTGGCTGGTGCCAGGGGTGCAGAAGCAGGGTGCACACAGCATGGGGGAAGAAAGGGAGCGGGAAACGGAGAGGGAGACCAGAGAGCATCATGCTTTCCCCACAGGCAGGGAGAGGGCAGGTGTAGAAGGACTTGATACATGTGCCTTCCTTACACCTGTGCTGCTAACCCTCTCAGTCCTGCCTTGTTCCTGGGGTGTCATTATTAATGACATGAGGGAAGTAGAAAGGGGACCATCTCCGTGGCCTCATAGCACAGGACCACAAACCAGCCAGGCCATTACACACGAAACATCCTCTGTCCCATAGCCCAGTGTCAGCTCTTACCTAACAGCCAGCAAGGAACTGGATGTACACAGCCAAAATACACAGTGGTTCTCACTCACGTCATCACTTCTGATACGCTTTTTGTGACGGGACCATTTGATCCACCACTAGTCTGCTCTTTATTAATTGCCCATGGACATTGGAAGACTGCAAAATTGCAGTCGTCTTTGGAAATAGTGGCTTCATTATCTGGTTGGTTTTCTCAATTGAGCAAGATAAATATAGGTCACAAAGGCACTGGTTACCTGAGAGGTGTCCGTCATTGACCACAGCTGGCAGAGAGCTGCAGGGTAACATCCACTGCCTAGATGGATCACGTGCAAAAGCACAGCCTAGAGAGAAATGTTCTGGGTTCCAGTTGTTTTTCATTCTCTGTGGGTTTGTAAAGATAAATGATGTTCAATACTGAATCGAAGTAGATTTTCAGGGGCTTTAGACAAAATGGAAATCCTCTGTTAGCGCTGCCAACCTACATTTATTCAGCTAACAAACACTGTTCCTGAAAAAACTGTCAGATAGGGCTGTCATCTGAATCAAAGTAAATAAAGAGGCTGCCAAATTTGCCTTAAAAATCCCAATAATTGCCTGTGTATTCTTTATTAGTGTCAGGTGATGGGGAAAACAGGGAAAATGAGAAACAAGGTATTAAAAGACAGCAACAGGGAGACACTGAGATAGTTAAGAAAAACTATAATTAATGTCAGTGCTGAATAATAAGCAATTTGAAGGAAAATGCATATTTTAATTTACAGGATGATTTGATCTCAGTACCATTACAAAAAAGCTCTCACCTGTTATTAATATTCTTCTACATTTTAAAGATTATTAATGATATGAAAGAGTAAAATAAAACATACGAATCAGATGACTTAATATTGTGGTTTAACCCCTGCTGTCAACTAAGCACCACACAGCCCCTTGCTCACTGTCCACTCAGTGGGTTGGCAGGAAGAGAACTGGAAGGGTAAAAGTGAGAAAATTCATGGGTTGAGATAAGAACAGTTAATAATTGGAATAAAAGTAACAGCAGCAATAATAATAAAAGAGAAATAAATAAATAAGAAAATTGATTTAAATGAAAACTGTTTTTCACTATCAACTGACTAATGCCCTGCCAGTCCCCATGATGCCTTGAAGTGGCTACCTGAAAACAGAGGCTAGACAAGAATAAGAGAATGAAAGTAGGTGTTTATTTGAAGGGCCTTCAAAGGCACACCTTGAGAGTCAAAAGCCTTTGAGGGGCTCACCCAAGATGGATGCTGGGTCATGGGTTCTTCACACTTTTATAGGTTTGGTCCATTTGCATATCAGTGTTAATTCTCCAATTATAATTTCAGTTAATGATGTAGTAACCCCAAGTTTGCTCCCCCTCTCAAGGCTTTAGTTTACATATCTTGGGGCCTGGGACAATCAAGGTGTCCTTGGAGAGCAAACCTAGAGAGGGTTTGTCATGTCTAACCAGCATGAGAGAACAGCAGTTAACAGGTCACATGAAACTTCAGAGTTACACACTAGGCAGTACAGGGTTTGAAAAATATAAAAGTTAAAACCAAGGGCATCACCCAAGAAGCAACTGCCCTCTGGCCAACCTTCCCCCCTAACTTTATTGCTGAGCATGAGACCATATGGTTTGGGACATCCCTTTGGTCAGCTGAAGTCAACTGCCCTGGCTGCGTCCCCTCCCAACCCCTTGTGCACCCCCAGCCGACTCACTGGTAGGGTGGGGCTCTGTGTAAGCCCTGCTCTGCAATAAGCAAAAAACATCCCCATTATCAACACTGTTTCCAGCATAAATCCAAATCACAGCCCCATACCAGGTACTGTGAAGAAATTTAACTCTACCCTAGCCATAACCAGCCACTTAAATACATGTTGCCCAGAAAATAGAAGATACATAGAGATTTTAATGAGCAAATGAGCTTTGATTTGTGTGTGGTGATAATTTTTGGAGCGCAGCAGCACGACTGCCAACAGCAGATGCAGGGCCGCCAAAAGCAAATGCCAGACACCCTTGGTCTTCAGCTCTACTTCTAGGGAGCTTACTTTTCCCAGAATATGTATTTCTTACACATCCTTGCCCAGGTGCACATTCTCAAAGTCAAGCCCAGACTATTTCTCATAGGACAATACAAACAACAGAGATGGATCACAGGATAACAAGGACATAGGAATGGGACTTCTGAGGTATCTGCACCTTTCAGTGACAACTGCAATGCTCTCATGGCCTGGGAGAGCATGGCTTGTAAGGCAACTTTTTGCTTCTACACCGAGACTGTCTTTGGGGTATTGGCTGCAGGGAGATGGAGGTCCTGAAGAGTGGAGATGAGCATGTGAGTCTGGTAACCTGCGCAGCTAACACTATCAATGCCAGAAAAAGAATACCTCGAACAAATAAATACGGGATAAATCAGAAAATCACTTCCACTCGTGGACTCCAGAAAAAGAGTCTTTTTTGGCAGGTGCCACATAGTTATTCCTAGTACTAATGGCATCTGTTGTGATGTCTCAAGAGACATAGGGTAGCCCCAAGCGCTGGCTTTCTGGCACAACTTACTTACTGCTTGCTCTGCTTACTCCACACTGAGTACAGCAGAGCACAGATTGTTTCCACCTACCCACATCTGTTTGATCCTTTTATTGTTAGTCAAGTATCTGCCTGATAATCCTGCCCCAGTGTCTTGGCCTAGAAAACGACACATTTGGTCTCCAGTAGATGTGGAAAATGGGGACTGCTGGCAAACAGATCTGAGTAGGCTCTGGGAGCACTACTCCAGCTCTCTGCCCCTGCAGCACTCACTACTGGGTGGGGTCTGCTCTCAGGGTCACTCAGGTGACTCAGACCTAGACTTCCTAAGGCTTCTCTAATAATGAGAAATACAATATTTGCCACTTATAAATTTTAATTCAAAAATATTTTTAAAAGCCCATTCTTCTAAAAGGAGTGACATTCTAGTTCTTCAGTCACCATCAACAAGGGGACAAGTCACTGCATGGTTTACTCTGCTTCCCTTACAATGACTTACTTTCAGTTTCTCAAAATTTATATCTAGATGAATTTCTTAGCATTCTCCTTTCTTTCCAGATTCCAAGTTTCTCTTTGTGGAGAGAAATAGTAACACTGAAGTGGAAATGTTTCTTGTGAAGTATTGAGATGCCTAAATCGACAGAAGATTGGAGAAAAGCACCTGAAGGACTACAGGTAGAAGTCACTGTAGCATATGATTGATTACCCAGAGGCTGAGGAGCCAACAGCTCTGAAGAATCAAGCAGTGTTTGGATCTGCACAAACTGAGCTCAGGAAGATTTTCTTCTCTGAAGTCCAAGCACCTTGTGCTATTCATGGATGTTCATCTTAGCTGCTTCCTGTCTGCTCTAATGTTTTGGAGATGCTGTTCCTTATAAGAATGCCCTCACTAGCAGAGCAGCAAGGTACTTGTTGCTCTTTTCACAGTAGGGCATGTTCCTGTTACTGTTTAGAGAAGTGTCTTCAATGCAAGGTCGATTCCCCACTGAGTCAGCGTGCCTGGCCACCAGCTGCCCACCAGAGCTGTCAGTGGGGACTATCTCAGCTAACAATTCTGTAGATACTTACTGGGAGGAAAAGCGATCATCCAAGCTGCTCCACTGGTAGTGTGAACCATTCACAACAGCAATCCATAGACCAAAACAGATCGCTTATATTACACAGTGTCTTGAATTTAGTCTGTTCTAGTAAATTCCTTAGTATGCAGGACTTACTCTCTAGGAGTGCCCACCTTTCTCCACTGACTGCAGAAGAGTTCAGCAAGACTAGTTTTGACCTAACATTTAGACAGCTGAAGTTCAGCAAAATTAATTTCCACCCTCAATGATTGCTGGGTAATTCCAGTCAAAACTTTCCCATCATATTTCCCCAAAGTTTTTCCTTCAGAAGACATTTATCAAACAGAAATCTGGCATTACTCATCTGCATTGTGCTGGTGGACAATAAAATCTATTGCTTTTCTGCAATAGTTCAGTCACTGTCTTCCCACTTCAAGTTTTCCTGCATCATCACATAAATTTCAAAGGTGGATCTCACAGGGGCTCTCCAGATGATGATAAGGCAAAAGTCTGTGATAGGATATCAGTATGCCACTGCAAACAGCGTCATTTTCCATGAAGAAATATTTCCTAATATCCAATCCAAACATCTCCTGGTGCAACTTGATGCTATTTCTTCTTGCCCTTATTACTTGTTACCCGAGAGAAGAGGCCAACCCCCACCTGGCTACACCCTCCTTTCAGGCAGCTGTAGAGAGTGACAAGGTCCCCCCTGAGCCTCCTTTTCTCCAGGCTAAACACCCCCAGCTCCCTCAGCTGCTCCTCACAGGACTTGTGCTCCAGACCCTTCCCCAGCTCCGGTGCCCTTCTCTGGACACGCTCCAGCCCCTCAATGTCTTTCTGGCAGTGAGGGGCCCAGAACTGAACACAGGATTGGAGGTGTGGCCTCAGCAGTGCCGAGTACAGGGGGATGGTCACTGCCCTGGTCCTGCTGGCCACACCATTGCTGATCCAGGCCAGGATGCCATTGGCCTTCTTGGCCACCTGGGCACAGCTGGATCATGTTCAGCTGCTGTTGACCAGCACACTTTTTCACCAGGCAGCTTTCCAGCCACTGCCCCCCCAGCCTGTAGCACTGCCTGGGGTTGTTGTGACCCCAGTGCAGGACCTGGCACTTGGCCTTGTTGAACCTCATACAATTGGCGCTGGCCCTCTGATCCAGCCTGTCCAGTAGAGCCTTCCTGCCCTCCAGCAGATCAGCTTAGTGTTGCCTGCAAACTGACTGAGGATGTGCTCTATGCCCTCATCCAGATTGTTGGTAAAGATATTAATCAGGGCTGGCCCAAATACCTCAGAGCCCTGGGAACACCACTAGTGAGAGGCCCCGAGTTGGATGTAACTCCATTCCCCACCACTCTCTGGGCCCATCCATCCATCCAGTTTTATACCCATTGAAGAGTACACACATCCAAGCCATGAGCAACCAGTTCCTCCAGGAAAATGCTGTGGGAAATGGTGTCAAAGGCTTTACTAAAGTCCAGGTAGACGTAACCCACATACATTCCTCATCCCAGGGCTCGTGATCCTAAGATTTCTCCCAGCTGCTTATAGAATACTTGGTCTGCTTCTTCATCCTGGTTGGGTGGTCTATAACAGACTCCCACCTGGATATCTGCCCTGTTGGCCTTCCCCTGATTCTTACCCATAAACAATTGCTTGGTTTTTCAAGAACACTAGTGTCATTCTCTTCTAGAATGTATTTTAAAATGAAGATTGTAAAGCATTCAACCTATCAAATAAATTATAGATGAACAGTTGAATGCTAAATACACACCACAGTAAACCCATGTTACTGTCAGAATTAGAACCCAAAACTTCAACCACCTGTGCCTACCTCAGTGACTGGAACATCATGGGACCATGGATTCATGGTGGGGGGTGCAGCAGTGGTTTAAGAAGATATTAACCTCCAGATGTCTACCATTGCCTCCCTCCTTGCCTTCTCTCACCCCCGCAGCTGGACACAACTGCCTTCACACATCAAGTGTGTGCCCTTCTAGTCTGTTTTAATAGAGCTAGTTCTTGAAGCTTAAATTACTGGAGCATCATCTCAAGACCTGCAAACTGGGTCACAGATGGGAGGAGGGAAGAGATGAGAGAAATTTTTATATGACTACACCTACAAAAGCCTGTCAGACTGCAGTCTTGCATATTAGCATCACAGAGTATATAGTACCATTGAATTTTTAGGCAGCAAGATGAATTTGTACCTCCAGTGACCATCAAGCAAGCTCATTTAAATACTTCTCACTATCCTTACCCAAAAGCATTTCCTTGTAATGGAAATAATTGACCAAAGACATTCATTGTCTTGTGCACAGAATACACATATCCTTGTGCACAGAATACAAGTTTCCACCGATTGAGAGTTGACACTTTGACTAATATAAGACCCTTCCCTGATTCCCACAAATTAAGTGTGTACTTCAAAACTATTGTAATTTTCTCACTCTCTTGAAAAGTGTCCCCCTTGGAAATGAGGTGTTTGAGAAATAATGTTGCTACGGTCCTGTGCTGGCTAGCATGATGTCCCAGGCACCGAGCAATCTTCTGCCTGCCTCGAGCGAGGACGGACAGATACCAACCATGGCACGGGAGGGCCAGCGAAGCACCTGCTCGGGTTCACCTCGCCCACGAGTGTTGAAGGCATGCAAGGAGGTAGGAAAAAACAGAGGGACTCCTTCGTGGAGGAAGGGGTTTACTGAAGGGAAAAAACTACAGCAAGAACCCAAAGCCACGTGGCTTGCAGGGAATTTTGTACTCCCATGATTGGGGCGTGGAAAACACACAGCAACCAATGGAACATCAGCCGGGGGTGTTACTGAGGTGGGGAGAAGGAATTACAGCAAATGGGAGAAGGGGTAGGTGGGGAGGAATAACAAGAACCAATTAACAACCGAAGAACATAGAACTCTCTGAAATACAACCAAAAATGAGAAATAAGGGGAGGGGAGGGCTGCAGCCAATGGTAGGGCACGGATTTATGTATTTTTCGCAGCCTTTTGAATGCTCAGGGCTTTTGGGCTGTGGCAGCATCAAACCAATGGACCTTTGGGTCCACTTGATCCAGCTGATCCTGGCTTTGGCCATGGTTCACTGCAACAAAATGTGATACACATCAGAGCAAATTCTTCCACTTTTTGATGATTCCATTATCTCTGGAAATTTAGGATAATCAGGGTAGATGTAGTTAACACTTCTACCTAACAAATGTTTCTTTGGCTGGAGTCTGAGCTGAAACATTACACAGGTTTCACGACCCCCAGATTTGTCTGAATCTAAGCAGATTCCTAATGACATGCGGCCATCCATGTGAGTTTTTATGTCTCTCTCTCTCTCTACTTACATGTCTGCAGCTAAACACAAAGTTAGGGCCCAACCCTGGACCCGGAGGCCAAGTGACAGGGAGTATCCTGCACCCACCTGGTGGCCTGTCTATGGCAGATTTCTCTGAGGGAGAACAGGTGGGAGCATGGAGGACACAGTCAGGGAAATTATTATCAACTAAGCAGTGCAGTTGTTGCCCAGGGCTCCACCTGAGCTTCTGGAGCCCTTTTCCTTGTCAGTTCAGCATTGGTGAGACCAATCTGAAGTTGGGATGGGCTGTGGAGGGTTGGGTCCCCCAGTCCATCTGCACAAGACTGGTGGCCTCATGTGGAAGCTGGTCCTCACATTCTCCCCCTCAAGCACACAGTGCTTTTGTCCTCCTCCAGGAGTGTCAATAATGCTTTTGAGAGCCCAGCATGGGAAGCAGAGCCATGACAGCCAACACAAGTGGCAGTCTGACATGGGGCTGGCATAGAGCCATGAGAGGTAGGAGGCACCTCTCTAGAGAGAAAGACAGAAAACTGCTGTTATTATGATAATAGTCTGGGAATTAGTTACTGTTGACTTATTTATTGGTCTAATTAATTCCCTGTCTTTAATAAAATTGTTACTTATTAGCCATTTAATTAATGTTTGTGAGTGGAAAGAGTAACTCCTTCAGTGCAGTATAAGGCTTAGCATCACTTTGCCAGGTTTCTGGCCTGGCTTTTGAGAGCAGTTTTTGTAATAATCTGCTTATATTTAAATCTGATCTTTGCCTCTTGAAATCAGAGAGGAGTTAGGACTTCTCAGTGAGTAGTTACCCTTTCTCCATCCATCCTTACCCAATGAGCAAAATCTGCTAACAGCCAAGAGCCACAGGGCTCACCCTAGGGTAAGAAAAAGTCCCACCCGCTCCCATCTTACCTATCATCCTCTTCCTCAGGGAACTAAGGAGCAGCAGGGAGCTGGCAGGTAGCAGCAGTCTGACAGCATCCCACTGCTCTGTGTCACAGCAAAGATGTGAGGGAGGATGTGAACTGCCAAAGAAGTGAATTGCCATCCTCTCTGCCTTGAGAGAGAACTGCTCTGCTCAGAGAAATCTCTCATGGCTCAGTCACCCAGGGCTCTTCTTACCTCCTTAGTTGCTTCACTTCTTCATAGGCAATGCACCAGCCCTGCACTTTCACTCCATCTCTCCAATTCTTCCCACGTGCCCTGCCACGCTGGTTCCTACCACGGTTGGGAAATTACTGGTTCAGCTTTGGCTCATCAAGAGGATACCAACTGGTCCTCTACTTGCAATCAGAGCAAGGAGGAAGTTTAGCCCATCAGCTCTTCAACAAGACCTTCAAACAGCTGTTGCCAGTGTCTGGCAATACAGTTTCCTGAGAAATCTGGAAGTGTGCCAGGGCTCCAAGTCCTATTAAAATCTCCCAGGTACATGACCAGAATGTCCTGCTCATATAATATAAAACATACTGATGTCTGGGTATGGGATTGAAGAGAGAGATACCTCCACAGACCTGGAAGTTTAGTGGTGAATTCAGCCTCTTCCTCTCTGTTGGAACACACTGGGGCAGGTCCTGTGTCCAGAGCTCACAGATACTGGATGGCTACCCATGCACTGCAGCTCTGTGTCCTGACCCAGTGCATCACCAAGTCCTTGATGGGGCTTCCAGCCCTTCTCAGGTCTCCCAGAACTCCTGCATGTGCAGTCACTCCGCGCTTATATTTTTTGCCCCAAATATTCAGATTAAGGAAAAGCTAGACTGGCATTTTCTATGGTTAGTAACCTCTGAGAAGTTATTTTGTCAAAATCTCTCAGATTCCCACCGATTTTCTTCCAGTGGGGTTCATTTTGAATGTGGAAGAGAATAAAACATGGCATGTCTTCCTGCAAAAGTTACCAGCCCCTCTCTGCTCTGTGCTGCCTAGCTAAGGACTGCAAAGGGGTTCATCAGCCATTGAGAGTCTGCCCCTATTGCAATAAGTCTCTGCCCATGGTTCTGCATCACAGCACACCTCCACACTGCTTCACTCCAGTGCTGTTCAGCAGTCTATATCTTGATTTTTTTTCTCACTCTACAGATGCTTTGCAGCAAGGCATGCTGCCTTGCTAAGGATAAATTGTGTTTTCAGGTCATTGTTTTTTCAGGGACCAAAAGGTTTTTGTGCACAAAACACATAAATTAAACATTATTGATGCTATTAGTATGATTGCATGTTCCAGTTCCCAGGCTTATTTTAATGATGTACATTATGAAAAAGACATGTTGGCATAACAATGAAAAATATGCTGCTCTCCATGGCATTTCATTTTATAGATCGACAGAAGAAGTCTATGATGATAACTAATTTCATGATAAGATCATGTCGCTGTCACTTGTTGCCTGTCATAAATGAAATGTCATACACGGTCATCTATTCTACATTCTTGAGTTCATTCTAATTACTGTCCTTATACCACCAACTGTGACTGAGATACCCTGTAGCCAACAAGACTGTCTTTACCTTTGCCCTTTAATACATATCAAATCTATGGAGCAGAGGCCAAGACTTGACCTTAAGTGAATATAAATTCTGGTTTGGCTGTCAGTTACCACCATTCTTTTAATGTATGAAACTGTATGTATCGGGGAGCTTTGTGCATGCAGCCTATTCTCTCCTATCTGGTTCGTTTCATAATGGCTCGTAGTGGCAGAGCTTTCAATTTAGTCCAGACATTTTTTTCCGGTTGATTTACTATGGTTTCAGTTCTACACAGAGATGATTGAATAAAGTAACATAAATCTCCAAATGATTAGAAGATATGATCGTCTATTACATGGACAATCAGTTTATTTAAAAACATAATTAGTTTGTACCTCAGGAAACCTTTCCCCAGTTGTGATAAACTATAAATAGTTGCTGGCTCTCCTTCAGTGAAATTAAAAGCCACATAATTCTACTACTAGGAATGTGTGATTTGTTGGAGAAAAGGGTTTCTGTTTTCCCCTCTGTATTTTTAGCAGATTGATTTTTCTTTCTTCTCATCCCTTAAAAGGGAGAGAAATAGCACAGATAGATAAGATAGCATAAGTAGAATTACCAGTAGTGGTGGAAATCTACTTCACAGTTGTCCTCCTAATCAAATAGAAGACGAAATCTTCAGTGATGATAGCAGGTGTTAATGCTCTACCAGCAGACTGACCACCCTTCCTGATCCTACAAGCTGCATCCTAAAAGCTTCCCTGGCTGAGAGCCACAAGACATATTGAACACTTCTAAGGTCTGGGGTAGGAGGAACAGTTCACTTGTGAGAGCTGGCAATGTGTACTTTAGAAGGAGAAGAGGTTTTTCTGTGTTGATGGATGTGTGCTGATGGGTTGCAGGGGACTCAGTGTCATTGGACTCAGGTTTCTCTGATAACTTACACCTCCTGGCATATTCCAAAAGCCAGGGATCTGCATAGAATCATATAATAGTTGTGTTGGAAGGCACCTTTAAAGGTCATTTAGTCCAACCCCCCTGCAATGAGCAGGAACATCTTCAGCTAGATCAAGTTGCTCAGAGCCCTGTCCTGCCTGACCATGAAAGTGTCAAGGGATGGGGCATCTACAACCTCTCTGGGCATCCTGTTGTTTTTAGAGATGCATGGTAGCATCTTATAGACAAACACCTCTGCTTATCAGCTGTGTGATGCAAGAGTTACACTTGAATGGCATAATGCCCAAATACAGCTCAAGAACACACACGGGTAACTGAGTTCTCACAGGTCTGAGTGGCTAATAGAGATGTATGGATGAATTTGTGGAGTCTGACCTCAGATGGGATAAATCCAATACCAGTCAGCTGGAACAACAGTTCCACATGCTGGTTCTGTCACCTGCCTTGTCCGCGTCCTTCCCTAAGTGAGAACTTGCTTCTCTGGAAGGCTGTTCTCAGCCCTGTCACAAAGATGCCACCTCCTAGGCTTTTTACTGTGGTTCACTCATTTGTGAAATGGGTGTAACAATTACTTACTTGACAAGGAAGTCAGAGGCATTCATGCATTCATGCCTCTAAAGCCTTTCAGGATCCTTACCAAAGAGTAATGTCAGACATCATTATTCACACAAACTAGTGTGAGCCAGATATGCAATACTAGGGAATTTCATGCTTTGTCTTGCTGCAGTGGCAATGAGAATGAAATTCACTTTCCAGTCACATAATAATATGGAGGTTCTGAATTTGCCAACCAATTTATCTATGTGCAAATAATAAGCTTCTCTTGATGGTCACCCATTTGTTGGAAGATACTGTCAGAGCTGGAGTATATGGTGCAGATGAGCAGCACAGGTAATATATTTACACCGATGTAAACATGATTAATTTGTATTTTTTTCTGGCATCTCCATTCAGCTCTTAAATACTGTGGATTCTGTTACCAGCAGAGCCATTTCCTTATCACAAATAATCAGTCATTCACTGTAATCTGCTCTCACCCTTAGCATTTATTTTATTCTTAATTACCATGCTGTCAGCTTGATCCCTGTAGGGTAAATTGCTTTGTCCCTCAATACACTTATAAAACACTGAAATATTAAACTCCTGATAAACAAAGTCATGTACAAGAAAAAGAAGAAAGTAAGGAGTAAGAGAAGGAAGGCAAGGGCTCAGACTAGGAAGCCTTTCAGCCATTTCTGGGAGCTAATGTTCATTGCTTGCCCGATAGGCAGTGAGGAGGAGGGCAGAAGAGCAAGATGAGGTACAGCAAACAACACTTGTTCAGTTAATCTGAAATATTTAAGACCTGAGCCCAGGTCCACTGAATCAACTAAAAGGCTTCTCTGGAAACCTGTAAGTTTTGATTAAGCTCTTGGTTTCCTAGAAAATCAGCTTTTTATCAGCTCTTACAGCTGGTCTGATTCAGAAGGTCAGAACAAGGTCAAATGACTTTCCAGACATGACATGGTGATGGAGTGTCTCATTTCAGGTTAAACCTAAAACTGTTCTCGTTGTCATATCTATCTACCTACCTAGGCATTTATAAAACATCCATCATTGTGGTATCTCAAAATTTACACAGTCACTTAAGCAGTCTGAAAAGCTGTTCTCTACCACAGACTCATACTTGCTGACTGGAGAGGGAGCTGTTCGTTTTCATTCCCCTCCTGTCTCCAAGGTACTGAAAGCAAAGCAAACTTTTTTTTTTGCCATTACTATGGAGAAGAGAATCACACTATCCAGGCTTGTTAACTACTGGCTGTGCAAGACAAACTTTGCTAATAAAAATATGTCTTATTTAAAAATAAATTGCTTTCCTAAATAGAAATGCTAAATAGCAGCAAAGCACCTCCCTCTTTTTGCTAATAGATTGGATCTCTTACGTCTTATTTGCTATTTGTCCCTGGCTGAAGTTAGTAAGGTAAAGGAACACGTTGTTCGCCTGTCCAAATATGTTCTTTATTTGCAGCCAGCTCAAATAACATTTTATATGTTTCCTACTCCCAGATGTTATGTCTCAAACCTGTATCATCAGCTTTGGCAAGGGAAAGATATCTTGTCTAGTCTCTGGCAATATCTATCTTTATAACCTGACATAACCTTGCAGATGCTTATTCTGTGGAAGGGCAATACATATCTCAAAAAACTTGTTAGAAATCAGCATGCAAAAAGGTTAGGGAAAACACATAATAAATAAAATAAAGAAGATTTCACATGAAACTCAAATAGCTCAGTGAAGAACCAGCCTGAGAAGAAAATTGTATGGTGGAGGTGGAAATCAGGAGGAATTTTTCTTCTAAAATATGACAACCCACCTACAACCATTCACCACCTTATTATTAAAAAGATAATAGAGAAAAAGCACAGAATACACGCTCTGTAGTCATTTGACTGCAGTCAGATCAAGAACCAAAAATAGATTACTGCCCTTTAGGTCTGTTGTATGTTTTAGTTAGCTACATGATCTGAATGTGACTACGTGGGCGGTCTTTTAATTAATTCCAACTTTTTCTGTCTTTTTTCACATCTCTTCTTCTGCTTGAATATCCTGGCTGGGTCCTGGATATACCTAAGGGATCTAATTTATGTAAACTTCCCAATTATCCTTCAACTGCTGTCTATCCCATTTGCAATTTTTAAATGAATATGAGTCCAGGGTGTGTAATTGTATGAATAATCACAAAATGAAATTGAAGAAAACCCACAATATTTCTTTGATTATTATATCATAGAATCATATCCTAGAATGATTTAGGTTTGAAGGGACCTCAAAGATCACCTGGTTCCAACTCCCCCACCAGGGGCAGGGACACCTTTCACTAGACCAGGTTGCTCATAGCCCCATCCAACCTGGCCTTGAACACTACCAGGAATGGGACATCCACAGCTTCTTGGGGCAACCTGTTCCGGTGTCTCATCACCCTCGCAAGTTAACTTTGCTGCAAGTAAAACCATACAAAACCAGAATGTATCCTTGTTCCTCCTGCCTCAGTCACACACTGATTTCAAAGGCACCCTCCACGGATTTAAGGGCACCAGTAACCTTTTCAAGCTTATGCTTGATAATGTGCATAAGTAGAGTCTTTCAGCAAGTGGAGCATCACACTATAGAGCTTTAGGGTGGAGAGAAGTGAAAAGGAAGGTTTCATAACTGGAATGTCAGGATATCTATATTGTTCATGTCAGAAAAAGGGATATTGGAGACCAAGGAAATTTGTGGATCACCAGAGGCTTAAAACTTTACACTGGGCTGTCTTGGAACATTTTTAGATGACCCAGTCATCATCACAGCTGATGGGAAACAAAACTAGCTCCTCATGTACATTCAGGAAAAGACAAAATTCTGGTGATTCATGCTCCAGTGCTGCTAGACAGTCCTAATCCTCTCATGTTCTCAATATGCAGTACAAATAACACTTGACTAATCAGTATCTCAGAAGGCTGTGGCCAGGCAACTGCTGTGCAAAACAGACATTGTGTTGTAAGGTTGAACCTGAGGTCTGTGGGTTGTACTCTATCTCTGACAGAAAAGAAGTTTTACTTTAAGATACTGCAGTAAGTCGTGTATCAGGTCATCTGTTTCTCCTCCCATCCTCTTCTCATTTGAGGTGTACAAGGGTTGATTATCAGATCTGAAACGTGGTTTAATGTACCCTCCAGAATGGGCAAAATTAATTATGGTAATTCTGACACCTACAAATACGTCCTGGTTAGCTCTTGGTCTCAAAAATATCCCTTGATGAGAAGTTCCACAGCTGACCTACACCTGTGAATACTTCTATGAAGTATTTCCCTTAAGTGATCTTGAGGCTTCCACTTTTTGATTTTATTGAAAGTTCCATTTTTTCAACCTGTTCTTTCTATAGCAATAATTTTCTCATTACCTTTTTTTCTTTTTGACCTTTTCTTCACCTCCTTATAAGGACTTTAGTAATGTCCATATAAATTGTTCAGATTACTTATTTTCAGGCTAATCACTGTCCGTGAAATATTCACCTCTACTCAGAGGTTCTTACCTTTCTTTGTCTTCAAGGTTTGCTGGAAAATGCTTAGTTTGCACTTGTTCTCAGGTGTTACTAATGTCACATCTGTCTAAAGAGTCCCCTATTCTACTGGCCTCCTATGATGGAGAAGCTGCATCAGTGAAAAAGAGAAGAGCTCCAGGTGCTGTCAACCTGGTCTTCTATAAGGCCTTTGATACAGGCCACCACAATATTCTTACCTTTAAAGTTGTGGGTTTGATGGAAGAACTGTTAGGTGAATAAGGAATTGGCTGGATGGCCGTACCCTAAGAATTACAGTCCATGGACCAATGTCCAAGAGGACACCAGTAACAAGAGGTGTCCCTCAAGGATCCATTCTGGCATCAGTGCTACTAAATATCTTCATCTATGAGGTAGACACAGGGATTGATTGCACTCTAAGAAAATCTGCAGATGACACCGAGTGGTGCAGTTGGTATGCTAGAGGGAAGAGACGTCATGCAGAGAGATCTTGATAGGCTTGAGGAGTGGGCCCATGCAGATCTTATGAAATACCACAAAGCCAAGTGCAAGGTCCTGCCCATGGGTCAGGGCAGTCCCCAGTATCAACAGAGATTAGAGGATGAATGGAATGAGAGCAGCCCTCCTGAGAAGGACTTGGGGGTGCTGGTGGATGAGAGGCTGGACATGACCCAGCCATGTGCCCTCACAGCCCAGAAAGCCAGAGGTGTCCTGGGCTGCATCCAAAGCAGCGTGGGCAGCAGGGCCAGGGAGGGGATTCTGCCCCTCTGCTCTGCTCTGGTGAGACCCCACCTGCAGTGCTGCATCCAGCTCTGGGGTCCCAGCACAGGGAGGACACGGAGCTGTTGGAGTCAGTCCAGAGGAGGGGCACAAAAATGATCAGAGAGGTGGAACTCTTCTGTGAAGAAGGGCTGAGACAGTTGGGATTGTTCTCTTAAATCCCCGTACTGGTTCAGCACTGTCTCTCCCCTGTGCTCCCTCAAAGATTTCTGGGATGGGCAGCTAAAAAAACTGTAGGTTTTTTATTTTAGTTCAGCAGATGTTATTTCATTGTGTGATGGCCAGCCTGGGTAAAACACCTCAGAAGGGACTGGCTGCAGCACAAGCCAAATCCTGTCACCTGCAGGATCGATGTCCATGTCTTGGGGTGACTTTATGATGTGTATCCTCTATCACTGCTCCATGCCCAGAAATTAATTTTGCGTCTTTCTGTGCCTTTAAACTGTGCCTGAGGGGGAGAGAGGAAAAAAAAATTGAGCAAACTTGTCAAAGCAGTTGTTTCAAGGACACAGATACACACTCTTCTGTTTTCTGCAGCAGCGAGAGCAGAGGAAGCACCCTGCTTGCTTTTCAGCCAGCTTTCGGCCTCTTTCCTCCGGATGGAGATGGAGAGTTGAACTTTATTTTCCTGGGACTTTGGTTTTTTCCCTTCTTGTGTTTTGGACTGTTTCAACATCAGAGCACCTCGGGAGAGTTCTCCACCGAGGCCTTGGAGGTGGGCCCACACTAACCCAGCTCCGAGGAGGAGGAGAGAGACTCAATCTACAGAAGGACTCTGAAATTTTCCCAGGTTTCTCTCCACAGCAAGAGATTTCATTATTTAGCATTATTATCCTTTTCCTGTGTGTTTGCTAAATAAATAGTTTTTATCTCTTTCACTTTCCTCCGAGGAAAATTTCTTTTTTCCCAAACCTGGGGGGGGGCTGGTTGTAACCTGCCTTCTATCAGAGGATATTTTTCCTCCAAATTTGTCCAAACCGGCACAGTCCAAAAGGGTTCATAGAGGACCGTGTTGTAAACCTGTTGTAGAGGCATAAAAAACTTCAGCTAAACAGATCAAAGGAGCCCAGCAGCTTTGATCTGGTACTACACAAACCACCATCGGTGCAGATTGGTAGCTAGGCAGAGATGACACAGATGGGCTGCTGAACACTGCATGGATTGTTTTGGTGCCCTTCAGTCATGTGATAAATGATTGGATGGTTGCAGCTTCTGATGGCTAAAAGCCACTGTAGCTGGTGGCTTCCCAAAACATTTTTAGGTTGTCAAAAAGATGTGTCAAAATCCATGAAACTATGCAAACTCACAAAACCTTTTTCAAATACATGATGGAAAGACAGGGTGGGTTTAAAAAAAAAAAAAAAAAGAGGAATACATGCCAGACTAAACAGAACTTTTTTCATGAGGATATCCAAGGTCTGAGGAGAAGTGCATCCTATTTCTCAGAGATACCACACTGGATCTGGGTACACCTGGCCATGGAGCTCCTTCAACTGAATTTTGTGAGGAGGCAGCAGAGGCAGCAGTTAGAGGCAGACAATCATGATTCTGGCAGCAGCAGATAGCACTGTTTGGATTTACAAAAATGTTCTCATTTCTACCCTCAACTTGTCTGTTGTAGTTTTATTTTTTTTCTAGGTTGCTGTGTATTTCATAAATGTATATATTAAAGTATATGCTTATGACTCATATATATAAATATTCAATGCTACACCACACTATATAGATGAATGATTGGAAGATATGACACCCAGCACAGCATTTATATGTTCTGCTGCTTGTTTTCCTGTTCACAGAGGTTCATTTATTTTCTCTCTCTCTCAAGTTCAAAGCATGCTACTCGGATAGCCTAGAAAAGAAGAGACATGCCACTGAATATGTGCTTTGTTCAGCTTTGTGAGTATCTGATTTCTCTCTGCCACAATTCATGTTAGTTAAGTCAAAAAAACACCTACTGTACAATGACAGCTGGACCATCTGGAGTTCATTCCTGTAATTATTTTCATACACAGACAGTCCTCTGGCAAATAGGTATTTAAAAGCATCACAGGGCATGTTTATTAGTTCACTGGGGAAACAAATGTTGAGTTTCATATAATTCTGAAAAAGATATTTTCAACATCATAGCTAATAATCCTGATATAGAGAAATGGGAATGTGTGTGTGTGTGTAGAGTATGGATATATAATCACATAATGGCCCACCTGCAAACTGGGAATTGGAGATGACAGTCAGGGACAATTGATTTCCCCCCCTAATCACTTGGAGAGTGTGGTTTTTGTTGCAACTCTTTTGTCAATTCTTTGCAGGAATTGCATCTGGTATGGGAAGACATTCAGACTTGAAAGGAATTGCAGTGCAAATGCATTAGCATCAAGACTTATTTGCATCGAGAAATGTATTCTGATGGCATCTTTTACAGGTGAGTAGAGAATACAGTGTTTGTGGGTTTTATGGGGATGCACCATGATCTGATATTGCCCAGGCAGAATTCGGAAATTGATGTACCAAGTATAATCACATGCTTTTCTGTCTGACGCTCAAGAAATGAATGCTTGTTGGGTCTGATTTCCAAAAGTAACCAAGCAACTTAGAAGTCCATGATCAAAAGAGCATTAAAAAACAGACTTGCAAAGGAACTGAAATAGCTAGGGAGATTTATGAAGCCTGGAGACAAGTTAAGAACCCAGGTCACTACTGCTTTTCAATACCTTTTCAATTGTCCTTTTAGCTGATCTGCAGTAGGTGACTACTTGTATATTTAGATGCTTGGATGTCTTTGAAAATCTGTCCCTACACACAGAAAACATCACCAAGACTTCAGCACATTGGAATGACAAAATATTTATTTTCTCCCTAGGAGCTTTTGATAATTACCTGTCCTCTGTCATCCTTATTTACTAGTTAATGAAGCACTGCTGCTAGGGACTGAAGAGGAGGGATTCATTTTTCTCAGTGTTAGACATTTCTGCTGTATGTTTCATCAGCACAGTTATTCCCCATTTTGATGGAAAGTAAAAAGCACTCACTACCAGCACATGATTTATTTGACCTGTGTTAGACAGCTACATAAACATGAGGTGAATCATGCTTAGAGATGCTTCTTTTCTCTTCAGTTTAATATCAACAAAATGAAGAGAAGCAGCTCAGGTGTATATGTCTAGATTAAAGATACAACATCAGGAGAAGTACAGTCAGCAGAGCCAGGTAAAGTACTGTTATTATTTCCAACTACTTGGCAATGGAACACTGAGTCTTGTTCAAGAGGGATGGGGAGGTGAAAAGGGTCCAGAAAGGGGCTACCAAAATGGTCAGTGCTCAAGGACTTAAAGTGGATGAACTCCAAGGAGATGTTGTGGGAGATGACTGTATTTAGTGTGGAGAAGACTAAGTAAAGATAGCATGACAGCTGGCAACTACTCAAAATGCAGCTGTAAAGATGGCAGTACTAATCTCAACTCTCTAGTGGCTGATGAGGTAACAAGGGTGAACAGCCACAAACTGCAGTGGGGAAGGTTCAGACTGGATTTTAGCAAAACAATTTTCAGTGGAAGGATTGTTTAGTGGAGGAACAAGGTCTCCAGAGGTGTGATAAACTTCTCCATTTTGAGAGGCGTTCAAGACTTGGTTAGATAGAGCCCTGGCTGATCTGGCCTAGTGACAAGTTAATCCCACTTTGGTGGAAGGTTGGCTCAGAGACCTCTGGGACTTGTCACCAACATGTCTTTAGCAGACTAAGGGAACAAAATCCCACCCTTTGTCAGTCTGAGAAACTGTCTGAATTTGATAGTGTTTGCAATTTTTCTGAAATGCTTACACCACCCATCTCTGGGTTTTTCCTCATTCTTGATAAGCACACATGATCATTTGCATTTTCAAATCCCCTGGCACCCAGGGGAATATTCTTCTTTTAACCTACCAATGATGTAAGACTGATGTAAAGAAATTAAACAGATAATCAACAAGAAATTCAGGATTTTTTATTGCAATGACCAGAAATTCAGGGGTGGTACTTACTTTGACCCATCCCCACCAGAACTTTATCATCTTGACTGGCATTTTTGTTTATTCTCCTATTCTAGTATGCAGGGGCAGCATAATGCATTGGGAATCCTTTTTTGGTCAGCTGGAGCAGCCCAATGGAAACTGGTTAAAACATGTAACTATTTTCCTTTTATTTATTTACTTTTTTTTTTAAATTTGTGGTTTCGTTTTTTTTTTTTTAAAGGTGAGAAGTAGTTCTTATTTATTCACTCGTGTTGTAGATCTCTAGGGATTTTGCCGTCTGTCGCCAAGCTTACAGAGATAGGCATGTGTCATCTTGGGCTGAGAGTGATAAGCAATGTGTAGGAGAAAGCTTAAAAGCTCATTTACAAGGTAATGGAAATTTCTCATCTTCCTGAAATATAATAACTAAATATTTTAGTCTTGTTACTTTTGACTTGGTAATGAATAACCTGCATCCTTCTTGTTATGTATAACCGGCTCCATTCTAGTTATGTATTAGTGTTTTCTTAAAACCCCGTTGTGTTATACACATGCATGCACACATAAAAGCCTACCACAAAAATTTATGTGGAGATTCCCACTAGTCAAAATGCATTAGAGATACCACCAGAGAATTGTGAAAAACAGATTCCTTTTTCCACTGATCAAGATTCAGAAATAAAATATCTTCAAACACTGGGAATATATTTGCAAGGATTGTAGGCTTTGTTGCAGATGCTTAGATAAATATAAAACTCTGAAACCTTTCACTTGGCTATTATGAGCAGTTATGCAAAGCCTGACTTCTTCTAAGTCAGTAATTGAAATGAGGTATGTGTGTGGAAGCTAGGTAGAAATGTCACACTGAAAAGAAGATGAAGAGCTAAAATGGAAGCTTCCTCAGATGCTAAATATTTCATTTCTACTCATGAGGATAGCTTTAGTGTACATCATTTAAAATTATTCTTTCTCTGAGGTCATGGTAATTTTGGAAGCACAGGAGCTCAGAAGATTTCTGCTCATGTTTTCATGAAAGAGAAAAATCAAGCCAAAACAAGCCGAAATAAGCCCAAACAAGCCAAAACAGCAAAGGAGGGGTCGAGAACAGAGAGTGGGGTGAAATCACACTAGAGGGGAAAGAATAAGCACAAAATTTTACACCACTGTTTCATGTTTCTTCCTCTTCTTGGCTCTATTTTCCGCCATTTTACTAATTCACTCAGGCTAAACAAATAGGATGCTCAGAAATTGATTCTCTAGGTGTCTCTAGGGTCTATAGCCCCATTCCAGTGAATGCTGCTTTGTGCAGCAGCCTGGCAGACGCACGTTGAAGCAGAAGGTGAGCAGCCTTCCCTTCCACAACTCCCACTGGTCCCCACAACCTTACTTGTGCCATGCTTTTAGGAAATATAACTGGATACCTACAGGTCCCTGTACTTTGTGGACATATGAAAGGCTACAATGTCTCACTGAGCAGTAAAAAATAAAGACCTTTGAATACAGGGCACAAACCACTGCAGAATATTATAGCTCGAGAATTAAATTCATAACCCGAATATCTTGAGACTCAACTACAAGTGGAAACAGAAACAAGTTTCCAAAAGGCCATTTGCAGCTTGTTTCTACTAAAATAAGGAAAGTGGAGTAATCTTTCTAATGCTGCCATTCTGTCCCTCTAGTGAAAAGATGTACTGAGTCTCAGGGCAGTTAATTTGTCATCCAACATCTCTGTCTACTTTAATTTTGTATGGACTGAATTGTGGCCAGCAGAGCCACAGTTTTGGAACACCACACTCACAAGGAAAAGTGCTGTTTTCCATACTCAAGAGTTCAATGACAGTTTATGTGGGAAACAAGAACCACACAACTTTATGGTGGAAATGTTTTGTGGGGTTTTTTTGTTGCTGTGTTATGACAGCACAGCATCATGAAGGAGATGGAGATTCCAATATGGCTGGGAAAACACCTTCTAAGACTCAGGACTCACAACCTGGTATATGGGTAAATATCCAGGTGTATGTGGCACAATGAAAAACTGGATGCAGGTTTTAGCTATGGTACCTGAAGTAGTCTTGCTTCTCTAGTGCTGGAGCAGACTGTCCCTGATGGGAGCAGAGGTCTGTTCTCTGGAGCAAAATGCCACAGACTGCACTTGTGCTGCTTCCCAACCTCAGCATGGTGCTGCAGAGTCAGTGTGAATGACTCACTCTCACCATGCAGCTGGGAAGTGAGGCAGGCATAAATTCTGGCTCCACTGAAATCACTGGCAGGCTGAAGGGGGCAATTTATAATTGACCAGGGTATGTCCAGAATTCCCACCATCTAATTTTCAAACACTGGTGATTTACAAAGTTAAAACTCAGCCCTGCTATAAACAGAAGCAAGACACAGGCAAAAGAGAAATCAGAGAAGCTGCGTTCATCTGCACCAATTCTGAATTTTGGTTTTGGATTTTCCTAGTTCCAAAAGCATATTTACAAGAGAATTTATGCATTTTGACTTTTATGAAGCAGATATTAATATGTAGCATGGATGAATGCATTAAACAATTATACCTTTACTTCTGTAAAACACCGTGTGCAAGTGTGTGTATGTGAAAGAGTATATGAGCATGTGCCTCCATGAGCTGGATACTGATACTAAGCAGCCTGGCAGCTGTAAAAATCAATTTGTGTGCAATGATCACCTTATATCTTCTAATTTCATGAAAATTCTGGGGCTGTGGATTCATATTGATTTCTTTATACTGTTTTAGGCTTTATTCTTAGGAATTGATTTCAGCAGTCATTTAGAAATATACATCAGTAAAACTTAGTAAAATCTACACAAGCAGGTCTTCTTTAACACAAATTAGCCCTAATATTTCTCATTGACTAAGTATGACAGATATGCAGTTTTACTGTTCATCATCATGCAAGGGAGAAACATATTAGGGCATTTATGAATTACAAGAAACAAGAAAATACCATAAATTCTTGGACTACTGGATGGATTAAGTTTTGCACAGAATCAAATGAAATGATGAAAAGTTTCATTTAGTATAACTCTGATAGTGGTGTTATGGTTGAAAAATGTACACTGCAGCATGCTGTGGTACATATGGCCAGCACAATGACCAGCCATGAACAAATTTTCCCTGTTTCAAGGAGACCTCCTGAATCTGTACTCTGATGTTTACATGGGACACTAAAAATGAAGAAATTGCAGCCATTCAGAATGAACCAGAAGAGGAACTTAAGAAAATGTGAGCAATACCCTTTTTGATAAACAGTAATGCAACACAGTGGCAGTGTTTACTCAAGTTCATCAAGATGATTCCTCTGAATTTACAAAGGAATTTAAAATTCAGTGTTAGAATCTGAAGCCTAATGATTACAGCTTTGATATAAAACAAAAATTGAGAGGTTGGGTTTTTTTAATGCCTGTGAGGACACCAAAGGGTCTCCTTAGCAGATGCTTGTGAGTTTCTTAAAATGAGGTGGTTTTAGGGAGTTTCAAGCTATACTAGCCAAAAATAAACAACACTGCTTTAAATCTGTAGGACAATATGAACACCTAGGCAGAGTCTAAATGCATTTCTTTATGTAAAATAATAAAAAGAAAAATTAAATCCCCTTAGTTGGTGGGGCATTCTGAGGGTAAAAACAATAGGATTAATCTGGTCTTACATAGAGAATTGTAGTGTTGAAATCTACACTCCAGGCAGTCATACTGAACACTTTCTGTAGTCTCTGAAGGACCAATTCTTCATGGAGAAATCTAAGCATGAATTGCTCCAGACAGTCCTATGTCTCTCCATGGACTATAAACTGGACATCAGGCAGATAGTTCAGATGGAGACACCTGAAGTCCAGCAAGGTGGATCATTCCCGTTAAATCTGAAAGTGCCTTTTTTAGTATCACTGAATTTCTCCAAACCCCTGAAAGTCTGCTAATGCCATACCTAGGAATGCTTCAGTTCTGTTAGTGTTAGGCATTAAGTACTCCTAATCCTGGACTGCATTCATATAAGGAATGCAGTTCAACAGAGAAACAGTCAAATTAGACAACTGCATGTGCACAGCAGAGGTCTTAGTCAGTAGCAGAGTCCAGAGAATGATTCAGTCATGCCCTAGAAGGAAGAGGTGTAAAGGTTGCCTTCACATAGGTATTGAAGAACTTCTTAAGTACTGGGGAGTACCCGTCTGATGTCCAGCTGCTGCTGCTGAAAGGCAAAGCCTCCCTGATGTCCTATGTCTTACCTGCCAGCCCTGTGCTGACGTCTTGGATATCCTAAGGCATTACAGGAGGCATTAACCACTACTGTTTAAGTAAATGAATCCCACACTCAGATGTTTAGAGTGAACTGAACTATGTAGAGTACAGGGTGATGAATGATCTGTAAGAATGATGTCAGACATTTAACTTTCTCTTGATCTTTTGAGGTCTTCAGTTTAAATACTGTCACAAAAGTGAGGCATTGTCCACTGTAAAGGCCTCATTCATCCATTCTGCCTCACATGTAGTTCTTCCCAGGAGTAACAGGGATGGACCAAATTGTGAGGCTGACCGCCTCTGAGTAAATACAGTGGGAAGCTGCTGCTCCCTTTCTACTTAAAACTGGTACCTGTGTTTAGCAGATGTCACTAAATATCTGAATAGCTTCCTAAGAGATGCAGGGTCCCACTATCATTTCTGACACTTTTGTGTACAGGCTGAAGTGACCTTTTTTCTTAAAATTGTGTCTAGTTCAACAAGACATGAAGGACTTGATGCAGAAATGATTAAGTGGCATTCTGTGTGCCATGAAGGAGGCTAGACTAGATAATCATAATGGCTTCATCCAACCTTAATAATCTCCAAAGTCTGTGAGCAGCTAGTGGGCAAGAAGCAGGTTAAGAAACAGAGATGGCTGCGAGTGGAAGTTACTCTCTGACCTTCAGCTCTGTGTGAGCCATGCATCAGGGTTATGGCAAAAGTCATCATAGTACAAGACTAAAAGATTTATGTGGTACAGGATTAAATCAGTAGAAAAGCCATAAATTGCCTACTTCCCTCTAGAACAGAAACTGGTTGTTTGGGGGGGTTTTATTTGTTTGTGCCAGGTCTGTTAATAAATATATTGCAGCAGATGGAAGAACAGTTTCTTTCTTTCTTAGTCCCTGCTTCATTACTGGGAGCACTGGAATCCAATACCATCTGCCCAGAGGCAACACTTTACTCAGCTACTGAGTGAAATGTCACCTCACATCAGCTCACACATCAACCTCAGCTGAAAGAAAACTCCCTCACTGATAAGATGTTCCTACATTTCCCCAAGTGTTCATGTTTTATCTTCCCTGAGAAAGTTATTAGTGGTGCAAAAAGCATTGTATTCAAAAGAGTCAGTCTGTGTAATGACATCAATATGCCGAACTAGTTTCCACATAATCCAATCCTCCTCCTCATGGTTATTCTTGTTAATCTTGTTGTATTCCATAAGAGCCTTGCAATGAATCAAGAGCTCCTGGTACCAGGTATTGTACAAACATAGAGTGTAAAGGTGCCTCCAAGGCACTCAGAACTGGCAACAACAGCCAACAGAGGACGCAAAAAGTACTGATAATTAGGAAGAAGGATTGGTTGTGTCTGTGGCCAGGTGGTTTGAGCACACCAGTAGTCCATGAGAAGTTATTGGGGGTCTAATGGGAAAGAAGAGGTTATGAAGGCCTAAGAGAGGGATGCTGGAGGCACACAAATGCACCACGACTGTCCCAAATGCAAAGGACGTTAGGTACAAGTGTGTGAAAACACACACTTGAATGATATCCAGGTTAGGAAAGAATGCTTGCAACAGGTGAGGATGTGGGAGTAACTGAGATGAGTCTCACCCTTTCAACACAAGGCTGAAAGCAGTCCATTAAAGAAGTCAGAAAATGTAAGTAGGTTGGGTTGCTGTAGTATCACAAAGGCACCTGTCAAGGATTTTAAAAAGAGAATTACGTAGTCAGTAATAGGAATATCACCTCCTTTTTAACTCCATGGTGACTGGGTGCTGACAGGGCAAGACAGTATTTAGCAGGGTACAGAAAAAGGAAGGTTGATTGTGGAGAAAAGATGGGAACTGAAAGGTATTTCATTTACCTGGAAACCTTCAAGCAACTAACAAAATATTGCTGCATCCAAAAATGGATTATTTTCTATTGATCTGTTCATAAATCCCAGCATTTCTGTTTCTTCTATTTATAGCTGTGCTGGCAGCACGAAACAGGCACATAATTTATTCTGAACAGCCTTGTATCACAGACACAATCTGAACCCTCACCCATTACTCTAACTGGTAAATTTTTTGAGAGGGAGAAATTCTGGCTGCTTGTTCAGGATCCCTCTCCTGACCAGAAGTACATTGTGCCTGCTCAGAGAGGTGAATCACAGCAAACAGTATGTTTGTGAGCAAAAGTGCTGGGTTAATTCTTGCCATAGATGAGAGGTTTCCAAAGACAGGGATTGCCTCTGCCCCCTAAGGTTGGCCCAGAGCAGCTGAAAATCTGACTTGTTCTCTTTTGTGATTTCATACAATTCTCTTGGGATTAAATATTTTGCATTCAGCATCACTTCTTACTGTCTCCTCCATTGCTCCCTGGTTTGCTCCTCACTTTATTTTAGATTCAGTTTACCAATGGACTTTGACTTTTTGAAATTTATTTTGTCATAGCAAAATGTCTTCTTTCTTCTGGGCTGCCTTCCAAAGATTTCTTGTTGAAATTGGCTCCTAAATTTTAATTAAAGGAACCTCTTTTTTGGCCCATAAATTAAAATGTTCTGAATTTTTTTTTTCTGTCCATTTCAAGGCATCAAGCCAAACAAGAAACACTGAAAACTGTCCAGAAATATCCTTTTCTTTATTGTGTTTCTTCTCTGCTTGAGTTCCTCCTCCAAGAGACAGAGCTACAGCTAGCAGTGTTCTTGCCACGGTCCTGTGCCATCCCGTTGGAAGTACTCTCTCCAGAACAAGAGACCTCATGGGAGGGCAGTGACATCAATGAGGGCACATCAGCACATTAACTGAGTGGCAACCTGGACTTTGCTGTCCTGCTCCTGAACTCCTGGACAAAGACGGGAGCGGGAGTGCAATGTCATACACTTTGGTCATCTGAGTTGAAGTTGTGTCAACCATTTGATCTCATTCTTAGGAGATTAGCCATTAGGATAAGTATTTTCCCTGATCTTCAAAATACTTGTAACGACCTAGATTTGAAAGAAAAATGATAAATAGAAACAATACCACCTCTCATCCTCTTTCTGTCCCTCTTTTTAGGGCATCTTTAGCTGCATGAAAGGATTCTGCAAGAAGTGTATGAACAGCTAAAAGGTCAAAGCACATCCACACACAGGATGTGTGGGGCTAAAGCCATTTTAGCTCCCAGCCCCCATACAGCACCCAGCCCCTTTGCTGCTGCACAGGTACCACTTCAGGGGAGAAGAGTTGGCCTCTGAAGCCTGAAGTCACATTCTTAGTGATGTTGAGTTTATTTCCCCTTCCTTTTTTCTTCTTCTGTTATACCTTCCCACAAAATTGGGTTTTTATGTTATGAACCCTTGAGCTGGTAGTGATGCCATCCCAACTGCTCTACTTCTGCTTGTGTCACCTTTGTGTCCTTTCTTGCCTCTGTTCTGTAGCTGTCCCATGGCTCCTCCTGAGGACTGTGGCTGAGCTATGGCTATACCACCAGGAGCTGGGCTCTGAGGCCTTGGATGCAGGGGGTTGACCCTGGGATGGTGTGAGAGGGTGGGAGCAGGGCTGTAGACAGATGTTTCCATCTGCAGTTTGTGGGAGTAAACCTCCATCTGCAGCGTGGGGCTAAGTCAAAGCCTGAATCTTTCATATGGAAGAGCAATACTCTGTATTCATTTTAACAAATAACAGTTTACATCCTGACGTAAGGAGGCCAATGGGATCTGCTAAGGAAATTAGTTTCAACCATCCTGCACCCAATTTTGCATCACACCCAAACCATTATTCCTTCTCCTTGCTCTCTTTCTTCTCTGTTTCTAAAGTTTTTTTATTTTATACAATGTCAGATTTTCTACTACTACTCTACTATTACAGTAGAATTCTCTACTGTAAAATTCAGTGCTGCCGCAATGAAAATCAGTCTGGCCCAGTTGCAGAGTGTGAACATGGCTTAGCAGTCAGTCAGAAAATATTGATGTTTTTGGGATGAGCCACAACACAGACCAGGGACGAACCTGAAGAAGAGGAGAAGAATGGTTACATTGAACAGCTGTTGCCACAGTGACTGACTGTGTTGGGCCCCACCAGAGTTATCTGTGTGCTTCAGTGATGGGTATGGCTGAGGCAAGATTGTCTCTGGACCTTGACCTTCAAGCCATGAAGTCTGGCGTGCCACCATAGACACTGCCAGAATTGCATCTTCTGCCAACCCCACAAAAGCAGGCCTAGATTGGCTAGGGTTTAAAACCTTTGGGAAACTTCAATGTGTTTGGTCCTACTAAACTTCTTGGAGAGACAATGATGAAGGTACTGACTGAGGTCAAGACAGTGTGGCACAATGTGATTTTAATTTTTGAGGATCTTGAGAAAACAGAACATAATAAATTACATACATAATTTGTATCTACTGAACGAGGCCAGGTCTCTGCAGCATCACAATGCCTGTACAGAACAGGAGTGAAATAAAGCTGCATACTTTAATTTTGGGAATTTCCATGCTTTCCAACTACCTGCCTTTTCCATACCTTCATAATATCCCTCCTGGGGTTGTGCAACACTGGGGAGCCCTCTGTCTGCCCTACCATTCGTACTGTCTCCTGCCCAGCACAAATGCTTGTGTGACAGGTGCAGAGTCTTCAGATTCTTTTATTGTATGACTTGTCTCCCCACCCAGCTGTAGCTGCTGAAGAGCTGAGGAGGAGGAAGCCCTTTCTCCCCTCTTGGAGAGGCAAGTGTGCCAGCATGTGCCAATGGGAGTGCTGTGGCCATTCGAAAGCTGTCCAACAAGATTCATGGAGGTCCATGAGCAGGGATGAGTCACGCCTAACCACCTAACCTCAACATCAGACCTTGCAATTAATTCACTCCTTACCAACCTTAGTGTGGCATTATAACTCAGAAAACTGGAAATGCTACCTTGAGGGAAAGTTTTGAGCCTATCAGTTACTGCTCTGCCTGAAGGTCAGCAGATGTTAAATGAATGGTGCTCAGCATTCCTCTTCTCCCTGCAGTATCCACCCTAGGCCACAACGCTCAATGCCTATAGTAAATAGTATATTTACTATAATGTTCACAAGAATTGTACAGCTATTTCTACATCCCTTTATGAGGAACCCTTTTTTCCTCCAGGAAAACCCTCTTCCTTACTGGGTTCTGTCTAAGACTTGATGGAACCGAAGAAAGAACGGACAGCAAAAGTACAGTGTTTATACCAACACAATAATGTGAATTGATGGGAATAACTTGAATTGCTGTAAAATAAAATGGGAGTAATAAAATGCTGTGCATGTGCACATACACATACACATTTGGACACATATATAGACACATATATAAAATAACCGAATTGTTGAGGTTGGAAGGGACATTTGGAGTTCATCTGGTCCAACCCCACTGCTCACAATAAGGTTACTTACAGAAGGTTGCTCAGGACATCCTCCATCCAGGTTTTGATTATCTCCAAAGATGGAGGCTCCACCATCTCTCTGGGAAACCTGTTCATGTGTTCAGCTACCCTAACAAAAGAAAACCCCAACGTTTAAATGAATTTTCTTGTATTTTCATTTGTGCCCATTGCCTTTTCACCTGTCTCTGGGCACTGAGTAATCTGGCTCTGTCATCTTTACTGCCTCCCATCAGATATTTTACACATAAAGATAAGATATTCTTGAGCTTTCTCTTCTCCAGGATGAACACCCCCAGCTCCCTCAGACCCTACTTGCATCAATCCCTTGCTCATTTTTGTGGTCCTTTCCTGAACTCACCCCAGTATGTCCAGGTCTTTCTCGCAGTGGAAAGCCCAGCACAGAGCCCAGGTGATGCACTGCAGATGTGCCTCACCAGAGCTGAGTAGAGACTTGACTTGACCTGGTGGTGATGTTCCTCCTGGTGCAGTCCAACCATATGGTTTATCAACAGGTTCTCCCAGTTTTGTGTTATCTGCAAATTTGCTGAAGTTGTGCTCTGTCCCATTGTGCAGACCATTAATGAAGATATTTGACCACATTGGCCACAGTATCAGTCATGAGATACAGAGCTGGTCTCCAGCTGGACTTCATGCTGCTGATTGCAAATCTCTGAGCCAGCACTTCAGCCAGTTTTTAGTGCCCTTCACTGCTCATTTATCTAGTCCATGTTTCATCAGCTTGTCAATGAGGATGTTGTGGGAGAGAGTGTCAAAAGTCTCAGTAAAGCAAAAATAAACAACATTTAGTGCTCTCTCGTCATCCATCGAGCAAGTCATCTCCCTGTAGAAGGCTATCAGGTCAGTTATGCCTGATTTCCCTTTTGTAAATCCATGCTATCTACTCCTAATCACCTTATTGTCCTTTATATATACATAAATATACAAACACACACATGCACACAGATATACATACTCACATATATATTAAACATAGCAGTTCAAATTATTCCACACAAATATATGGTTCAAATACTCCAATAGTGCCTAGGCCTCAGGCATCATTGCAGAAAAATTTGCTTAACCTAATATGTATAAAAAACCCCAAAACCCAACAACAAATCAAACCAACTAACAAGGATTTAGCATGAGGAAAAAAAATGCGCCAGCCAATGAATCTAGATAAATCTAAAGTATGCCAGCATCCAGAACAGCATATTCTGGCTGTTCCATCTAAAGGAGACACCACAAGTGAACTGTGAACTGCATTCAAAGGCCAGTGCCAGTAGAAGGATCCAGCCCAGGAGATGAGAGCTCTGAGGGATGGGCTTTACTTTGACATCACTGGCAACAGCTTTGCACAAGCAGCAGGCTTCCAGTCTAAGCTGCTATTTGAAATGTTATTAGTCTTTTCTCGAAATGTATTGGCCTTGGTTGCAAGACAAATTCCCTAGATGGTACCAGAAGATGATGGCAGCACGCCTTTGCTCCTGTACAAATGTGTGCACTGATTAATGTTTGTGCATCTCTTTCAAAATTGGAAGGGTTATACTCCTGCAAATTAGACTGTCATTCTTATTGTTGCAGATCCCCAAATGCCTAAAAGGTTCCCTGACTTTTTAGGTTTCACAGGCTTAGTGATTTCTCCAGGATTTTCCATTGGCATCAGTCTCCAAATGCTCAGGTGAGCACAGATGTGAGCACCTGAGTTGGTCACTCTGCTCAGCTGCATGTCTGCTGACACCCTGGAACCTCTCTTTCCTCTCTTCCAAACCACATACAAAATGCCATCCAGTTTACTTATACTCATGCCTTTCTTTACAGACCGTACAAGGATATGTACACTCAAAAGTTTCATGCCTGTCATCTATCATTATTGCTATCAGAGCAGGCGCTGCAATCCAGGCGTGTTCTGCTCACTATTCTGATCTGACCCTAAACCAGAAAACTGCTCTAAATCAGGTTGCTGGTTTGTGATGATCAGAGACAGCCAAGATTGAGCTGGGAAGTCAATCTGCAGGTCACCATCAGGTCCAGGGATCACTGTGCACCCACCTGGGGACAGCGATGGGCTGAGGCCAGACCAGAACATGGGCATATGGATGGGCAAGACTTGGTGGAGCCCATGGCCAGGCAGGGCAGGACTGTGGGATCTGCAGACTGGCCCTGCTGCAGGATCACTGGGGCAGGGATTTGGTCTTGGGGAGCTGCCATAGGGTCCTGAGCCCTGGGCAGGATGGGGGGGGAACCCTGGAGAGGGGATCAGGGCCCCCAAAACCTACTAGTGCAGTCAGGGCACTGACATACACCTCTCCAGACAATCTTGCTGTGTTCTGATTTTGCTTCTGCTTTCCAAAACACTATGATAATCATTTTATGGTAATAATCTAAATTAAGTCAATTAGGCTAAAATTAAAGGAGTACCTTAAATGACAGGAGAAAATTATTTACCTTACTCTGCTTCCTGAGGACTCCTAAATGCTTAAGTAAGTAAATACATTTAAATGCAGCTGACAGTATTTGCAACAAGTGTAGACATGAAGAATGCTGATGAATGCATAAATAATTTCATTTCCATTCAGTCTTTCAAGCGAAGGAAATGCTGCAAGTGAACAATTTCTGCTTTGCAGACTTAGACTTTACCCTCACAAAAACCAAGAGAGAAATGAATTGCTTTTTACCAGCCCCTTATTCTGCCTGTGAGGATGCAGGAGTGGAGCAGAGCTCTGCTCAGCACTGGCACCATGGGGCTCTACAAATCCATTTGCACACGGGAGAACTACTCAGGGGAGAGGCTTTGCATCCATTGGCCTGGCTGGTTTGCTGGGGCTTTGCTTCTGAATATAATCTCAGTGCCAAGGTGAAGTTTTGGCAGTAACAACTCAATTACCTATGTCCTTTGGAAAGTTTTTTTAATGGCAAAAATGTGGAAATGGGAGCTAGAACTCCCATCTAGCTTCGGAGAACTCAGCATGAAAAACGTGTTGCCAAACTAGCCCATCTTGACAAACGCCAAAACTGTTCTTTCTGCCAGTAAACACTTTAGGACTGGGCCCAGGATGTCTGCAGCATCATAATTAAGAAATTTGGAAATAATTCAGGTGGTCAAGAGGAAAAGGTACTTTCTGCTTCTGTCCTGTCACTCCGCACATGAATTAGCAGGGGTGGTGATGGATCCTCCTTTCCAGAGCATCTTTGGCAGAACTGTGTTTTAAATGGAAGGAAGAGTTTCTTTCTTTCATTTTCCCACCTACACTTACATCTCACCTGTTAAATTAAGTGTCAGTGGGAAATAGAATCATGGAATCATAGCATAATTTTAACCTGGAAAGGACCTCTAAGATCATTGAGTCCCACCATTAACCTGGTATCATCATATTCGTCACTAAACCATGTCCCTAAATGCAAAATCTACACACCCTTTAAATATCTCCAGGGACAGCAACTCAATCACTTCTCTGGCAGCCTGTTTCAGTGCTTCACAATCTCTTCAGGTATGAAATTTTTCCCTCATATCCAGTGTAAACCTCCCCTGGCACAACCTGAGGCCATTTCCTCTTATCCTATTGCTTGTCACCTGGAGAAGAGGCCAACACCCACCTGGCTACAACCTCTTTTCAGGCAGCTGTAGAGAGCAGTAATGTTCCCCCTGAGCCCCCTTTTCTTCTGGCTAAACAACCCCAATTCCCTCACCCACTCATCATTCCCTAGATCCTTTACCATCTTTGTTTCTGTGCTTTGGACATGCTCCAGCAGTCCTCAGAAACAGTCTGAAAGGTACTGTTTTCTCCAAGTGGAAGCAGGTCATTCTGGTAACAACTGAGATTGAAAGGAGTGCCATGTCCAGAAGTATTTGTTTAGCACTGGTGAGGCTATACTTGTGTCCAGTTCCAGGCTCCCCACTTTAAGATGATTAGGGAGAAGCAGGACATTCCTAGATTTCTGTGCCTGCTCTGATACTGATAATGACAAACAACAAGCATGAAGCTTTTGAGCCTGCATATCCTTGTGTAAAGAAAGGCATAAATATAACCAAAATGGATGACATTTTGCAACCCTCATCACCCTGGAGACAACTGACAATGGAGGAAAAATGTGTCTATAAACATAAAAACATAGACATTTGTGTGCCATATAATGCTGGCAAAGCAAGTAAATAAAATTTGCTATTGCAGTATATAAAAAGTGAAGGTTTGAATCACTGTTATTAGAGTTGATGCACATTCCTTTTAGTCATTTTTGTTTTAAGAAGATACCTATCATGACTGTGTGCTCTAGTTACTGAATGTTAAGGAGAAAAATAAAGAAGTTCCCTGCAATCTCTGAAACACATAGTGACAAAATACACAAAATGTGTATTTAGCTAGGGCAATGCTTTTCAAGGTGGGAATAGATGGATCTCATCTAATCTGTAACACAGCATTAAGGTCCTGGATATCCCAATCTAGTTTTACAGGACTCAAGGAACCCCAAAAACCTTGGTGATAATCCAGGAGTAGTTTGGGATATATATATGTGAGACAAGAGCTGAAGGGACACTGTTTTAGAGCAGGACACAGACAGCACTTCATAGCCCATATCCTCAAAGATCTTTTTATGCTCTCAGAGTCTCCTTTGCACATCACCACTCCTCTAAACCCATAGGCAGCAAAGATTTGGAGAAGGCTCACACAAAAAGGCCTGAACCCTGACAGTGCTCCAAAGCTCTCTGTCCTTGGAACTTTTCAAGACCCAGCTGTGTGAATTCCTGGGCAGCTTAATCTGACCTCAAACTGACCCTGCTGTGAGCAAGAGGTTGAACCAGAGATGTCCTGAGATACCTTGCAACCTGAATTACTCTGTGATTCTGTGACTTCATGGGGTATGAGAGGCCTGAGTGTCAAATTTGGCATCTGACTGCACTGCAGCATGTTCAGTAATTACAGACTAAATACCACAGCCTCTCCTTGGGGCTGTCATACTCTAGGTTCTTCACTATCTTGATAGCTCCCTTATGGACCCTCTCAAATTTCTCCCCAGCCATCTTGAAGTGGAATCACTCAAGTCTGGGCACTAAGGATGAGGTTTGTCTTTGTCACATGTACATGACAACCAACAAAGAAATCCAAAACAAAAGACAGGAGTAAACTCTAAGGGATCAGAGCATCCAGAGTATCCCAAGGGCAGTGGGTGTTCTGTTTAGTTGATTTTAACATCTTTGACTACCTGGCAGTATAGGAAGGAAATACCTTAATCACATACGTAAAGGAGTCTGAACTGGGAGGTTAGATGGGCAAAATGATAAATATATAAGAGCAGCATTATTAAGTATTCTAGCAGGATTTCAGGAGGTTAGGAATATAAAGAGGAATTAAGGTGAGATTCGGTCTGGAAAAATAAAAGCTAAACACTGAAAACCTGAGCTAAATAAAAGCACAGCAGTTGTTGGGGGGGCTCACTATGTAATGAAAGTAACAGATGAACTATGAGTATTCACATGAGACCAGGAAAATAGGACCACCTGAAGTCTCTCCAACCTGTATATTGCTGTGATCCTTTCTTCTCCTTTGCATTATTTCTTCTTCCTGCCTTCTCTCTCTGGCTGCTCTGTGTTGGAATACAAAGGAAGAATGATGCCTTAGCCACCTAACATTGCACCTTCTGCAAAACTGTTGAGAGCCTAGGACCAGAGAGGAAGGGAAAAGCAGTGGCTAGACAGTTCAATGCTTGAACAGAGCATGAGGTACAAGTAAAAGATGGTGCAAACCCTGTATTTCTCCAACAGCAAAATTATAGAAACAGCACGAGGGCAGAAAGTTGCCTCATGTTATGACTCTCTTCCCTGCCTTTTTCTGTACGTTTGCCCTCTTTGTCTTGAAGGAATAATTACAGCAAAATCAGCACATTTCAGTTATCCTTTGGGCTTTTCTCTGAAAAATCTAGTAATTTCTAGCCTTAGTGATGTAAAGAAAGACTGCCAAATAAGAACATTTTCTCTTAAAAAATTTCCTTGAGCTGAAGGTAAAAAATAAAAACTGTAAAATAGGTCCATAAAGCATCAAAGGAATTAATCTTTTTATTCTTTCCTGCATCTGTAACAAAAGATTTACAGTACTTCAGAGGCATTCGAGGACTGAGCTTCCTGTTCTCAAACCCCAAGCTTTGTTTCACTGTTTAATGCAGTACAATGACAGTGCTGAGTTTGTAACTCATCTCTTTATTCCATTAAATACAAAACTAACCCGGTCCCCACAGATAGTCTCTTGCATATTCAAAAACATCTGCTACCAGGCAAGGAGGGCAAAGAAAAGAGAGAAGGAATTTTCAAACTTTTCATAAAGGTAAAAAAGCATCCAGGAAGTTTTAAGTGCAATACATTCAGGTGTGAAAGAAGAGCCAGTTTCATGTGTGTGAGGAGACATTGTGAAGGAAAGGTGCTACAATACTGTAGAAGCTGTCAGGCCTGAAACAAGCACCAATACAGTTATACCAGGAAGCTTGATCTGTTTGTCCATGCTTGTCTGTCCACTCACCAGCCAGGGAAAGTACTCACCTGCTCCCAGTCCAGTTGCAGCCCAACAGCATGGTCAGGACAGCAGGTTTGGGTGTCTGTATTGCACCAGCTGCCATCAGCAAACATGGGGCTGCCTGGCACATCCCCCAGACACCACCCATCACGGGATTTGCACATCTCATCATCCCTTTCATAGAATTATGGAATTATGAAATCATTTGGCTCGCAATTAACCTTTAATGGTCATAGAATCATGGAATGCTTTCAGTAGCAATGGATCTTAGAGGTCATCTAGCTCCAACTTCCCTGCTATGGGAAGGGACACCTTCCACTGGATCAGGTTGCTCAGAGCTCTGTGCAACCTGATCCTTCCTGGTTCTTGGCCCTCCTTTTACTGCTTGTAGCTCTCTTCCCAGACTCCAGCCTTCCCCCAGTTACACAACCTGCCTCTGAAGCCCATTCCCCCCTTGGTGACAGTTCTGGCACATCAATAACCAAACCTGGTATTTTTGACTCGTTTACGTGGTTATTCTTGGCCTTGCATGGCACTGCTGACGTGGTCACTTATTAGCACTGCTGTTGGTGTCACCCAGCTCTACGCCACAAAAGCCCCAATGACCTGCAGAGTTTAAGTGTTTCTCACGTACCCAGCCTTTTTCATCTGTGTAGCCTGGACATCCATCTTGGCATGGACATTGCTGTCACCTTCTTGCTCTGGTTTTGGCTGAGTCTAGCAGTTTGTCCTGTCACATCCAGGAGCTACAATTAACCCCGAAGCATGACTTCTGCATACCACTGTGTGTGCTTAATGACTTCTCTTTCCATTTATGAATGTCAGAGGCAGCTGCTGGGAAAAAATCTTCTGTGGAATTGTACTTAAGGAGCAACCTTGGAAGTCTGGACAAAGAAGTGAAGGTACTAGGGACAAATACAGAGAAGAAACGGGTTAGATACAAGGACTTGTCTCTGAAAACGTACTGAATGAAAGGTTTTCCCCTGGGTGCATACTGCCTTGAAAAGTTGGGGTATTTTTAACCTGACTTTCACAAATAGGCAAATAGGGTCATGAGGGTTCAGTGAAAAATTATTTTGCTTTCTTTTCCATCTCTTTAAGGCTTGGACTAAATATCTTGTAGATATTTAATCCAAGCATCAAAAACTAATAATAGGATAGAGGATAGGTGATACCTTATGACTAAAGAGGTTTAAGAGGTTTTAGTGATACTAATAAATTGAAATTTTTGAAACTGGCTTTATATCCAGAATATGTGACATTTACAAAGTTAAGTATGTTTGTGCCTGCATTTCACATTGAAAAAGACCCAAGTAGAGAGGTTGCAAATGGCACGTCAGAGGTGTCTGAAAAAAGCTGTGTTCCTGTGACCGCCAGAGGACCACGGTGTCCAGCTCTTGAAAAATGTGTAGACTGTCAGCCTGGACATGCAGGATGTCACTGAAATCAGCATGTGTGGCTAGAGGATTCCTCTTCAGCTCATTTCTGCAACCACTCACATTTTATGTGTCTTTGTTTTTTGATATGACAGATACCAAAGGCCTCACTGGAAATCCTGACTCTTTAGTCTTTAGAAGTTGGAATAGACAATGAGCTTGAGACTAGTTCTGGACAAATGCAATCCGAATGGCAATGACTAAGAAAATCAAAACAAATGAATTTGTAAAATGATTTTTCCTCAGGCATTCCAAATGTAACAGCCTCGTGATTAAGCCTAAAAGTTCCCCAGGCAGAATAGTAAAAAAAAAAAAAAAGTAACAAAGGAAATCTAAAACATTTCACTGAGAGGAAGACAAGTAATTTGGTTAAACTCAATATGTTATTTACCTACATTCGTTTTTAATTTCAGTGAGGAAAGAAAGAAAAAAAATCACTTGGATCTGACCCAAAACATTGGTAAAGAGATAGTCTGAATAACAAACTGTGTGGGAAAACACATTAGGGAGGACCAACTCTGCAGTACAAGTCTGGCCAGAAAGTGATGCTCAGACCACGAACTAGGCTAGACACCAGATATGAGCCCTACTTTTATAGTTCAATCAACCATTTAACCCAAATTTATCCAGGAGAACCAAATCTTGATACAGACCATAGGAAGAACTAATTTTAGGGATTAAGTAACACACCCAGAATAGGTGCCCATAATATATCCCTCAGTGTCCAGAAACTGTATTAGTAAGATTTTTCTATTTTTAAAGAAAGCATTGCAAAGAATGGAGAATAAAAAGGGGGAATAACATAGCACTTCGCAGTGTACAAGGAAGAGGGTTTTTTTGAGCTAAAAGTATATTAGTTTTCTTAAATACTTTTGCAATTATCAGATTGCTATAATGCATAATACTCAGCTAAAATCCCAGTTTAATTACCACTTTTGTGTTTAAACTTCATTCTTTATCCATAAAATACTGTGAGGCCTCCTGATTGTATTTAATATCCTCACTCCAATGCTGTGCAGGTACCCTGAGCTATGCTCACATGAAGCAATGCTGGGTTACGCTTTCCAAGTGCCACCACATCTCATGCAAAGGAAATTAGATTCCTTTATTAATTTCATCTCAGTTCTATTTAATTAAAGCCTTAAGAATTTTTTTGTTTTTGAAAAAATTGTATAATAGAGGTTTTCTGATAAATCATTCACTATGAGTTTGAATTTTGGACAAGATATTCTAGGCTATGAATAAATTTCTAAGTGCTGGCAGGACCAAAATGTTAAGGAGCTGGGTGACAGGGATGACAAAGAGCTTCCTTATTCCTGCCTTAGAAGAGCTGTGAAAGGAAAGAATTTGTGGTTCTTCTCTGGGTATCTTTGCTATTCATCTTGTGTGCATGGGTTTGGGGAGGAAGACTAATGGAAGAACTGTTTATGCTTCTTATTCCTCTTCCATATTTTTTTCATTTGCATTATTTCTGAATAATTTGCCTTCCTTCAGACTAGTTAAATAAGAGTATTTGATGTAAGAACCTAGCGGAGGACACTGTGATTCTGAGAAGCTTTATGGAAATTTTTCCTGACTGCTGACATCTCCGGCTCAGGAGCTTTCAACTTGAGAGACAGAGAGCAGAAAGATCTGCAGGGCACTCTGGCTCTGAGAATCTGCTTTGTTACCACCCATTTTAAAAGCATCACAATGGAGCAGCCAGCCACTCTGGGGATGGTAGCTGGGTTTCAAATACCTCAGAAGACGGTTTCAAACTGTGATAACTGGTCACTCAATAATCCCACTTTGAAGAATTCCGGATTTGCAGGTTGAAGCATCTGGAAAAAAAATGCAGAGGCTCAGTGAGAAAACTCACAGGGAAGGAGGGAGTGGAAAAGAAAGACAAGATATTTCTCATCAAAAAACGTTTCACAAAATTAAACCCAAAGGCATTGTGTGTTTCTCCTTCAACATAGGAGCAGTGAAACAGAAAGGTAGGAAAGTACGAAGTGGGTTACAATATTGGATTGACTAGGCTAAAAAAGAGACACAAACTTAAGTCACTGAGAAGTACAGTTAAGTCTGGAAGAAGTAAAGGCAGACAGTTCCCTGCTTTGGAGGCAGAATTTGGCTTCCAGAGCAATGTTTACATCCATTGTGAATGGAAAAAGCATCCTAATCATTCTGTATATGAGGAATTGGAAGGAGTATCAATTCAGGGCTTGAACTCCAGGACACACTCTGCATATCATATCTAGAGGTCATGCATATTCTACTCAGCCTCTGGGTGCTTCCAGTGGAGGTTTTGTTGCTAACCCTTGTCAAACTGTTCTCTGCTTTTGCAGTCTTTGTTTTCAGTATTATTTGCTTTTCATCTCACTACCTTACTTGGCAATGTATGAGTGCTCTTGAAGTCCACTCAGGAATATTGTATACTTGGTCTCCTTGACCCATCAACCTGGCTTCCCATTTTCTGAATGCCTCCTCTAGGTCCTGCCTGCCTTGAGAGACAGCCCATGCTCGTGGGTGTTGGGCACAGGCCAGACATGCTGTTTTGGCTGCAGGTATCTGGAAGGAGCACCGCTCCCAGCCAGTCCTGAACTGCTCATCAGCCCTCTCCTCACCTTACAGCAGGATAACTGCATCTACAGCTACTCATCCTGTGGGAAGATGCGTTTTATAAACATGCACAGTGGTGTTTAAGGTAAATCGGGTTATTTTTGGCAGAATACTCTTCAGGAGCACAAGAAACCCCCTGTTGGGAGGTAGGGGAAGGCAATCGGGGCAGCAGAGAGTAGGCTAAGAAAGGTCATGTCTTCTACCCTGTGTAAGTTGCAACTGCTCCTTATATTTGACCTTACACACATGAAATAAATACACATAGGTCGCTGGATGTCCAGTATTTTTAAATATATCTTGTTTCTTTGCTTGCCTCAGATTCCCATAAGTAAAAAAGAAAAAGCTTTTTTTTTCCTCTTTCTAGTACATATTTTAGACTGTAATATTTTTGAGAAAACAAACTTTCTAGTTTGGCTTTGCAGAAGCCTTCGTGCAGTGCCACTCCAAACTGTGTCAGGACCTGTAGGCAATGCTGTACTACAAATAATAAACACTATTACCGTCTTGAAATTTCTTAGTTGCACTGAAGCATTCTTCAACACTCTAATCACTTGTTTCAATTTTAAGAGATTTTGTATATAGCGTGTTCCAAGTAGCAGAATTAGTAATGGAAACATCTGTCATAAGGACCTGCTAAGCCCGAACTCTGCTTAAATTTGAACAATCACAGAAGTGAGATTCACATTATAGTGCTCCTTAACTTTGACAAATTGTGTGTTCCCTGGAAGAGCTTCCACAGCATGAAAAACTTGCATTGCAGATTAGCAATTAGGTTTATCCCCATGCAAACCATCCAAGTCTTGTTATGTTCAGTAGCCAGGGTCAGAATTGGAAAACAAACAGAATAAAAGATGTTTATTAAATTATGAACCCCTTTGGAAGAAAAAAAGAAAAAGCTTATTCTAAACATAATGTCATTCAGTTAGAAAACCTTATAAATAAATAAAGCAGCAGCATTAGCTTCCTAGGAAGTTCACTTACTTACAAATACAATCCTTTCAAAATCCAATTTTGCTTTTTTGCTTTTAATGTTATCATTACCTAAGCTTGAAATTAATACATTTTGTATTCTTCTGACATCACACTTAGAGTTATTTCTTTGAGAATCTTCTACAGTTACAGGAGCATGCCTTGAAAAAGCATTGCCAACCACAATGATAAATATAAAATCCTTTCATTTCTAGAATGCATTCTATTTTTCTTAAAACTAATTTTTATTTCAAGCTATGTACATGCAGCTGTTTTAGTGACTTTCGTACCATCATTCACTTGTTTATGATATTCTGTTTCACCACCTTGCTGTATATTTTAGCTGTAATTTTGTGCTAGGCCAGTGATTTTATTCAGCTAATGGTCTATGGAGCACCGTGCACTAATGACAACCTAAAAATATTTGCAAACACTTACACAAAAACTTATAAAAACATACTTAATGGCTAGGCATGACCTTAAAATACGTTTTGCATTAATACACCAATACTGAATACCTTTGACATTTCTAACCCTTGGTCAATATAATTGAATGGCCAACACACTCAAAATCTTTAGAAAATAATCTTTCCACACACACTGTCAATGCATACACAATGCACAGAGGGGGGCAAAATAAACCCATTTCCTTATGAGAATAAACCAAAAAGCAGTATTTTTGTCAACATTCAAGCACTTGGAAAGCAGATTTGGTTGTATGGATTTTTTTCAATAAAAAAACCCTATTATTTTTCTCATTTTTAATTCCAAATTTTTTGCAGAAAACAAAATCGTGAGCTCCCAGTAGTTGTTATGTGCCGTGGCAGTTTGAGCTTGGTTGTCTGAAATGGTTTCTAGACCACGTTTCCAGAGGGTTTGTTTAATGATCACAATCAGAATCGATTCCCTTCAGTTACAGCATATAATAAATTGTATGCAAGACAAATTAAATGCTCCTGTACTACCACAGTTGGAATTGTTTCTAATCTCTCAGCATGCAAGCCCTTGTGACCACAGTCACCACGACTGGGTTAACAGCATTTCCCACAGCTGGAGGGTCTACTGGCAGGGATAGCCTTGCACCGTTCTCCCCAGCACAAGAACCAGTATGTTCCCAGTACAGGAAAGGATCCTGTATCCCTCTAAGCATGGCAGAGGCTCTGCACAGCCCCCAGAGTGCTCTTTCATTTGCACACCCATGCTGCGGGCCAAGGCTTCTGGTCAATCCTTCCGGCCACAGGAAGGCTAGAAGTGGAGTCTGTGCAACAGCACGAATGGACCCAGTATTAGTGCCACTGGTGGTTAACAGCAGCCTAAGTAGCAATGAAGCTACTAATTGCTTCTCTTTCCAGACCACAGTCTTAAGCACAACGCTAACCTAAGCCATGGACCAGGCAAGTGGGTGATAAATGCATGGAATATATATAATATATACACAGACTAGAAACCCACAGCAATATTTCTGTGCTCAATTTTTGAATTATGTGTTTACATTGCTTTTAGACCTATTTGTGATCTTTGCTCATATTCTGACCAGTCCAATTTGTTTCCATTTCAGCTCATGAATGGGTTCTTTAGCCTGTGGTGAAATATATTGCAGAAAGAATCAGTCTACTGAATCTGGAAAAATAAATTCCTTCCCAACAATCTGGCACATACTGAGTCAAAAACCTATCCAGCTTTTTAAAACCAGTCAAGGGCAACAAGACATGTTTTGAGAGGGTCAGATGACTGTTACTTTTCCAGCCATATGCTACCATTCCTTATCAATATGCAAATCTGTGGAACAGAGTAAGTCTTCTGTTGAACTTTTTTATGTACTTGCAGGGTAGGAGGGAAGGTCAAGGGTCTTTGAATGAAGATTTGTTGTCAAATTTTAACATAGCTTCATTGCAAGATTTCCAGGGGGTAGAAATTTGCCAGATGGATGCCAAGTGAGTATTTCTTCTAGGCACAATGCAAGACTCAGCACCACAAAATAATCTGTGGAAGAGCTTTGCATCCTTTTCTGAGGCTCCCAGAAAAGTGGCTAAAAATGTATTCTGTAGTGTTGTAAGCCACACTTGATTTCCTGTGTGGTCTTCCCATACATCCATCTCAAACTCCATTCCTATCTTTCTGTGGAACTGTAGGGACTGCTGTTAAATACTCCCATTTCAAATGCAAGATTTGGTTAATTCAATGTGCATTTCTAAGAAACTGTGTACTTTCAGGTTGCAGAATGGAAACAGGGCTTAGTGATCATTTCCCTGCTACCCAGTCTGCTCTGAGAACATGTCCCTTGTGGCATCTCTTACATTCTGAGTCTTCACAGGGATTTCATGGCCTGTGGGGCATAGTTCTTTGCCATGACTCCCACAACTTTCCCATTTTGTCTCCTGTTAAAGTTTCTTAGCTATTTTCTTAGCTTTTTTCCTCACTCACTACTTCTGGTAATAAAAGTGCTCGCAGCTGCTCTTTTCATGTTTGTGTTCCTATTCTTCACTGGTCTGCAGCAGTCTCCTCTGTGCTGCCAGTATGTAGGTCAGCATCACTTTTGCTCAAGCCGCTGTTAGCAAGTGATCTGGGCCTGAGTGTAAGTTCTGCTGATGAACTGGTTGTCTCTTTTGCCAAAAATTATTCTGCCTCTTATTAATTCTTCTTTTAACATTCAGTATATGCAATGTTCAGCAAAACTGTGATCTGCAGTAATAAAAGCTTAATCTGCTTGCCCTTGTTCTTGGCACCTCCTTGCAAATTTGGCTTTTTCATGTATTATATTTTGCTTGTGTGAGACAACAACTTCAAAAGTCTCTTTTTTGCCCTTTTTTTTCCCATCTTTTTTCTTTCTTCAGTGTGAGACACAGACAAGCAACAGCATCAGGAGTAGCCAGGGCAAATACCAAGGAATCTACATTATATTCTTATACCTTTCTGAATGAACTTCTGAACTTTTCAGCTTCAGCAGTAGCTAAGTTGCCAAAATAATATTCTGCTTGTTCCTTTGTCTGCCCAGGAACCTGAAGGAAACCCCTGTGAAGGAGTGGCACTACAGCAGAAAGATAAAGCAGTAATGAGCTGAGAGGTGATGGCATGGTAATGGGTGGTTGCTTCTAATGATCTCTCTGTGTAGCAGAGTTTTAGTACTCACCCACAACAGATGTAGTAGATGACAAAGAGAATTAGACAGCTCTGTGAAATTAAGCCCTGTGTCAACCCCTGCTGACACATTCTCTTCTCACCAACCCCTTTTGCCTTTTCTCCATCTTCTTCCCTTGCAAGAAAACTCTTAATGGCAGCTACAAAAGACAGTGACCTAAATGTGCATGTGATCGTGTAAGTTTTCCATGGCTTCAAACTACAGGTTTTTTACTACTGTAAGCACTGCTATTTTTAGCTGCATATTAGCTACTAAGCAATGTTGAAACTTTTTGTGGGGAGAAAATGCATCCCATTTCATTAGAACCACAGGAAAAGAAAGCAAAGTGTGACTGTCAACTGTTCCTAATAATCAGCTGTGAGGCATCTTTCAGTCAAGTGTCAGAGACATTAAGAAATTAAGCCTTACAACACAGCTACAAGAAAGGAGTTTTTGGTAAGAATGCTTGCTACTTGTACTGCCAGTGATAACATCATAATTTTTATGGTAAATAATAATACCAGCAATCAGCAACATCAGAAAGACAATAAATCAAAACTGACTTATCTAAAAATGGGATTTCCCACAGGATATGTAATTTCAAGACTGCAGCCTTGACTGAAGAGGATTGTTTTGGTTTTTCTGCCAAAATCCTCCAGTTTACAGTATTTTGCACAACCTTGTGCTTGACAAGAATATGTATAGCCCTCCATCCACCATTCTGTCTTTCTATTCATTTTTCATATTGTCTATATGAAGTTGATAGCAATTTCTGCATTTCTTGCAGTGATCAGAAGAAATGATCAAAAGTCTAAGACAGAGCACCACATTCTGTGTTTCACTGTCTGGAGAAAGGAGACAGCTCAAGCAGCACGAACACATGAAAAACACCTATGTGGTGGATTTGTTTCTGTCTTTTCCTCTCTCTTGTGTACAATATAGCTCTCGGGGTGATTTCCATGTATATTTAGCATAAAAAGTGTGGTAGGCTGTTCCTCCAAATATCACAAAATTTGAAGAGATAAGGCTGGAACACTGCACTTGAGAGCCTGACATTAAATAAACATGGCCCCTGGATAAATAGTTAGTACTTCAGAAAATGAGGCCACCTACTTAAGTGCTAAGTGTGGGTTTATGTGTCTCTTTCTATAAACAGCCAGGCTTGAACATTTTAACCCAATGCATAAATCCTCAGATAATTAAACTGGATGGTGTATCTGTGCTTCACTGGTATGAGAACAAGGGCAACTGAAAACCATAGGAGTGGTCTGCCAAGGGAAAAATATGAGATAAGTCTTCAGATCACCAGTTTTTCTTCAAAAATGCTAGGGGGGAAGTCAAGATTTTCTGAGATTTCTGAAGTCTATCTTAGTTTTCAGTTGGAAGGATGTATGAAGATCTAAAATTTCAAGCCAGATGTTTTCTAAAAATGTAGCTTTGGATGAAGCAAAGCTATTTGTTTTGATCAAATTAAAATTAATAATTTCAATTTTTATCGCAGTATGTGCATAAAAAAGAATACAATAACAGCATTTTAGGCCATTTGGAAATCAGGAAATTAATTTGAAAACTATACCTGTTTCTGCAGAGAATTTTTACATTATTGAATCAGGATTTTCAATGGAAAATATCCCTCAAAAAACTGACCATGACTACATGAGATCCAACACCAAGCAGGGAACTGAAGCCCTCATGTCCAAGATCATGTGATGATTGTTGTATCTTCCACTGTGCTACTGAGTGGACACACACAAAACTATTTTTATGACCCAGCAATGAGCTAGCAAAGACTGTAACCCTGCTATTGTGGTTGAAAGCAATATAAGGAACACCCCAGACAGAGAAAGATGTTCTTGCTTCTGCTACTTAAAACCAATCACAAAGATAACTTGAAGAGTTTAGTTGTAAATTAAAAATGATAGTAGTTGTATAGGTCTGAAATTAATTATTGCAAAACTTTTTCTGTAATGTAATGCAAAATACATTTTAATTGGATTCTAATGTTTTCTTTTTTAAGGAGACAGCTGGAGTTCCATCTGGTCTCATTTTTCACAACACAATCCATTTTGTACTATAATACTTCCAGTATGGTAATTACTATTGTTGGTTGCAAAAAACCGTAAAGTTTCAGTCTGGACAATTTCATCTGGCCTTGCAATAAAGCTGACTCAACTTTCAGTATGCTGTTGCTCAGCATATTAAAAATTATGCACCACCAAAACCAACAATAAATAGTCAGAGAAAAATATATAATTGTCTGGTATTTGAGCATATCCCTTAAAAACAGCCGATTCAGATGCAAAAAGCATTCATTAAAAATAGAAAGAAATTGCATTGACATCCACCATTGGCTTTCTTAGTGGCAAAATCCACATTCACTTCCTATGATATTTTCCAAAAAGAACAACTGCATTTAGATCATTAGAAAGACAAAGTTTGAACAAAAAATTACCTATTCTAGTAGTATACTTCCAGCCTTGCAGACCAGCTCCAAAGCAATGCCCTCCACCACAGCCAGGCTACTCAAGGTATTTAGGACCACTGTTCATCTGACATGCAGAATCTCAGGAAATCATCAGTCCAAAGGACAGAAGGAGGTTTAATGTCCTGGAAGCTATTTCCTCTCTCTGTTTAGTCTACAAAGACTGCATGGCTGTTTCTACAGCACACTGAAGTGCTTGGAGACAAAGTCATGTCCCTTAGGCCTAGCTGGACAGGTAAGTTGGATATAACAGGAGTGTTTGAGACCTCTTGGGCTGAGACAGATAATGCTGATGATGGACTAAAGGCACAAAGGGGCTGAAGTGATCTGTACCAGCCAGGACATGCAGGTAGTGACAAAAAAAAAAAAAAAATGTATTTTAAGCATCACTTGCAAGCTGGAGTAGTTCCCAATGCAAAACATGTATGTGTGCCATGTGACCACAGTGAAACTGGGCTTTTTGCTGTTTTAATAATCCAGCAAAGAGAATCACTTTTTCAAAGTGCAGCTGTGACATGTATTCATGTTCTGTACCTAGAGGAGGAAGGCTACAGAAAATGCTAGACTGTTTTCTCCATGCACCTCTCAAACCATCTCCAACATTAAGCATATGGGGCAAATCAGAGAGTAAAGCTACAGGGAAAAGAACTCTCACTATCAAATTTCCACTTGTGCTTCACTGGGGCTGTATCTTTCAAGTGGTACTGCAGCTAGTCTACAGGGAAGAGAGGGCAGTGTCAACCCCTCTGGGATGTAACAGGAGGTCAGGATCTCTCCAGCTCCCTGTGATCCAGCTTGGCTAGCTATTTATTGCCCATTTCAACAGCAAATGGGTCAGTAGATAAATGCTCACATAACCTTTGTTTCACATCATATTTACAAGGCAATGTCTGGAGAATTGAGCCCTGGAGCTTAACCTGTGTACTATGCTTTAAGAGGCCTGCAGATGCATGAGCAGTGAAGTGGATTGTTTTCTTCATCCCTTTGGTGGCTTCATTTGCGAGAATAGAAATGGGACTGTCTATATCATACTAATGCCCACAAAATCACATTCCCTGATATTACTGTCTCTACAATGTCAACAAACATAATGTTTTTTTAAAAAATTACAGCTTGGTATTTAGATTTATTAATTTTCTTGCCTAAGGTGATTCAGTTTGGGGCTAAGTTTATATATTTTCAGGCTTTATGTGTTCAAGGTTTTGTGAGTGCTTTGTGAGTTTTTTTATTACTATTTTTAGAAATAAGTCTGTTTCCACGTAGGAAAAAAAACAGGCATTTGGTGAATAGGCCAACCAGTCAAATCAGGGAGAAAGAAGGAAGGAGGGAGGGAAGGCAGGAAGGCGGGACGGAAGGAGGGAAGAGGGAAGGAGGGAAGGAGGGAAGGAAGGAAGGAAGGAATTCGGAAGGAAGGAAGGAATTCGGAAGGAATTCGGAAGGAAGGAAGGAAGGAAGGAAGGAAGGAAGGAAGGAAGGAAGGAAGGAAGGAAGGAAGGAAGGAAGGAAGGAAGGAAGTCAGTCTTGCAACTCATGGGATTCTCCTCTCATTTATAGGAGTTTCACATTCATGTTAATGTTTTGATTTCAATGATTGAACACTGCTATGAAAGGAGAAGTGTTCAAAACCCAGGAGACCAGTTTTTCCAATCAGAGCAACTGGAACTGGAGCCCAGAGTGCAAACATTCATGATGATATGTTTGCAGAGCGGCTACAGACCCAGATAGATTCTCAATGAAAAGTGAATCAGAATCAGTATATTTGACAAATTTATGCTCTTTACTAATGCCCTTTGGACTAAGTTCTTGTACTGAGTTAAGAGATTAAGGGACAGATTCAGGCTGGTGCAAAGTGCTGTAGTAGAGTGCTTTCAGCAAATAGTTGAGTTTCTGAGCAAATAATCCACTGTGAAGCACTGCCTTACTGCAGTCCTCACCTCCGGGGCGAATACGCTCAATGCCTGTAATTACTGAGAGCTGTCTATCCAGTTTGGAAGTACTCTGCTGAAGAGGAAAACATTTAATCCTGCTTAGTATCCTGTTGGTCAGGTCATCATGAGTGGGCACATGGTGCAATCTGGCAGGCAGCATTTTGCCTTTCTGGGAAACTGTGTGTGCTTCATATGGAAGGTCCAGTAATGGAATACATGTGGGTTTAGTTTCAGCAGGGACTGTTTTCCTATGTGAAGGGTGTTGGTGTTTCCAGAATCCAGAACATACTGTCCCTCTCTTCCCTGGCATTAATAACTAGGTCATTTGAAGCAAACAGGGTTATTTTCCGTTGTGCCAGATGAAGAGGAAATTGATTTCAAGAACATAATGGTTTTAAACTGACAGTAGGCTTAGGCAGATATTAGGAAGAAATTCTTCACTGTGAGGGTGGTGAAATACCGGCACAGGTTGACCAGAGAAGTTGTGGAGGCCCCATCCCTAGAAGTGTCCAAGGCCAGGTTGGATGGCGCTCTGAGCATCTTGGTCTAGTGGAAGGTGTCCCTGCCCATGGCAGGGGGGTTGGAACCAGATCACCTTTAAGGTCCCTTCCAACGCAAGATATTCTATGATTTTATGATGACATAGGAGCCCTTCTGTGTTAGACTCAAAGGTCCACACAGCCCACTATCCTGTCCACTACAGTGACCAGCGGCAAAGAAAGGATGTAAGAAGTAAGGCTGGTACAGAGTGACATGCCTTTGGTCTGACCCTCTTGAGCCAAGACTTCCTGAGAGCATGGAATGGAATTTCAGTTACTTCAAATGAAGTTTTATTTCTATTATTCAGAATAAAAATTGAATCCAGATCTTAAACCTGTACATTTGTAGATGTCTGATTTCTTTCCACTTGGAAAAAAACACCTGAGGGGGAAAGGGAAAACAGGCTAGCTATACTTTTTGTTGTCATCTAATTAACCTCTGCAAAAATTTTTCCCCCCTTTTTAATTATTGTTCTGTGTCACTATTAACAACCAGCTTTGGACATGGGACTTCTAGACTGCAGATTCCTTACAGCACTTAGAGATTTAGCTGCTCACACAGCTTGAATTCAAATTAGGGATACACATTCTTCTGGTTTTGGGATCTGATCAGAATTGCGATCAGCACCAGAAAATAAACAGGTCCCTAGATACTTCCCCAGGCAGCATACAACCCATGGATGTCCCAAGGGAGCATACTACCTGGGTGATTATCCAGACAGCCCCCTGGAAATCTCTGTGGGAGAACCTTTAGGGTCAAATGGCAGAAGATCAGCCTACCAGCAAACCTGGGAGCAGCAGCAGCAGCTTCCTGAGAGAAGCTCCTTGAATCTAACCCAGTGAATCTTCTCCCACCGCAATCAAAACCCCAGGATGAGGCAGGAGGGATTGCTCCTTTACCATGTTACTCATCAGAGGTTTTTTCTTCTGTTGCCAACTGAGCTGGCAGCTCTCTGTGTTAGTAGAACCGGGAGCATAACAAACTCAGAGACTCCCTATGTAAAAAGCAGCATTTTGCCTTTTTCTTTTTGTTAGAATGGTTTGTTCCTCTCTGCTTGTACCCTCTTTTCAGTGTCTTCCTCCTACTTGCTTTAGCAGTGTTTATTTACAGACTGCACAACAATGACTACTCACCTGCAACCAGATATTGGGCCCCTTTCTACCAAGCTTTTTGTTATAACCCCCAAAAATCTTCACCTCAAAACCCACATGTGTGCTTTACAGTCTTTGTTCTACAACTCCTTTGGAGGTCTAGAGACTATTTCTAAGGGGTCTAGGAAAAGATCTAAGAAAAGGCAGCCTGTCACCAGCTGACTCAGTGTCCTTGAACAGGGCTCTCACATTTCCCAGGATATTGTATATTTATCCACCAATCAAAAAGGTTGAAATTACTGGTTTACTCTACAACTATGAGATATGGAATGTTAAGAAGAAAGAAAAATTATAGAATCAGTCCTTGATGACAGAGAAACAGTAACAGACACTGCAGCATAAAGGAATAACCAGTGTCACACAGGTGTGATCAATGCCCAGGCTCACAGAGAAGAGCTTCCTCCCGCTAGTCATTCAGGACTCTGAGGAAGCCAGGGTTTTCTTCAGACCTGTCCCCTTGGGAGAAGACAACCACACCATGAGGTTCTGCCAGCAATGTTTTCACTCTGCCTCTGCCATGCCAGAGAGCAGAGGTCTGTTCTCAGCCCTAACACACCATGGAGCTTAACAACTCCTAGTACAGTAAGCTGTTCTCCAGCCCCTGCTCCCTTCCTCAGTTCCTCCTCCCTTGCTTCCTCTGTTTCTTTCTTCCTGCTAGTTCATTTTATTCCCCCTCACTCTTGCTGGCAGATAATTTATCTCCTGCACTTTCCTAGACATTTCAAAAGTGTCTTAGTATTAAAGGTGTGATTTGTAAGAGCAAGCCATCAATTCTTTATCAAAAAAGCAAATTAGTCAGGATTTTAAAGCTGCTCAATAAACTAACAGTTCAACACAGTTTGGCAGGTTTCAGGGGAAACTTGACCTTGCTGAGCTGAATTATTGCATTCACATTCAGGATGTATCTCTACGGTATGAAGAGTGTGCAGACCTTCAGAAAAGAGAAAAGATAAAGTAATGGGGTAAATGAAAGGGAAGTTTTTTTCTCTTTTTTTCATATGGCATGCTATAGTCCAGCTTTAACTAACTTGCCACATATCTTTAACTGAATACTGTGGAGCTCTTGATCATTTCACTAAGGTGTAATGATTTTCGTAGCCATCACAGCTGTATATTGCATGCAAAATTCAAAATGTACTGAGATTATAAACCAGACAGATCTCAGCTTTGAGTCTGTGAGCTATAAAAAGTCATGGCAAATAATCCATGTTTACTTGGTGTGTTGTTTTTTCTTTAAATTCTTTGTCATCCCCTCCTTCAAAAGTCAAAGAAACAAGGATTAGACAGAATTAAAACTTAGAGGCAAATAGGATTCCAGTTTATTACAGGCTATACTGTTCAAGGATAATTTAAAGATCCCAGTCAATATTTATTAAAATTTCAGAAAGCTTTTAAGGAAAACATTTGCAAACTTGTTGTTGACTGATTATTCCTTCCAAACGCAGAGCAGAAAATTCACATACAATTGTTGTTATCAGTTTCCTTACACTTTTAGAAAAAATAAATACCAGGTTGTTTCTAATTGCCAGAGGGATGAATTAGTCATTTGCAGTAGAAAAAGGAATAAAGAAGTATTTAAATTATTAAAAAATGAATGTCATCCTGTATCTTGCTAGGTAAAATGAGTGAATTTAACGATATCCAATAGCTCAGAGATTTGTATTTCACATTTATTATGGAGAAATAATAACACCTCTATACTTAAGTTTGCAGCTAAAATACCCATGGTAAATCTGATTTTGATTTCCTTTGCAATACAAAGAAATACGAAAGAATGCTCTTGTGGCTTGACATTTCTGGAGTGGTAGACATGCTATGTGACTGCAGGACTCTAATGGCACTTGACCATGAATCGTGCTTCTCATGTGCTGGCAAATCTTCTCTTGGAGACTGAAAGTAGTATATGGTGATCTCAGAAGTGAGAGGAACAACCTGCAAATTGCTTTGCATTATATTCAGACCAGTTATTTTTTTGTGACATTAGCAGAATTTCCATAATGCCTTTACACAATCATATTGTCCTGTGGCTGTATTTCCCTGTGCTGGCTGTCTACAAGTGGATGAAGCTCACCTGAGTTTTTCTGTATAGACTGGCTTCAGAGATAATCCTAAACCATATCAAGAAATAAGGCTGTTTCCATTCCTAGCTACACACATCTCACATGAACAAGTTCAAAATTCTAAGATCAAAACAAACCATAGGTCTTTTGTAGGTTAAGAAATGAGCTTAGTTTTTTGCTATAGAGTTTACCCACTCACCACTTTGGGCTTTGCTGACTTTAGGGTTGATGGAGGATGGGAGTAGAAACATCTTTAGGGATTGAAGAAATCTCTTCTTTTTAAAGAGGGTGTTGACATTAAACTGTAAAAGAGGAGAAAAGGCTCCCCTGCTCCAGGAAACACTGCCTATCCAAGAGTCACTGATAGAAATAGTACGGGGAAGGAGCATCTTTAAAACAGAATCCCTAATTCTGACTTAAATCACCTCATTTTCAACTGTGTTTCCAGCCCCTAGGAAGTTGACCCTAAGGCTGTGTTTTTCCCGTCTAGCTCTTTCAAAAACACGTCTTGCTTCAGTGGGAAAGCAGTCTGAGAAACTAGCCCAGCAGAGATTTTTCTAAAGAACCTTCATGTTGTCTGAGAATTTTTTCAGTGGTTACTGCTGGAAAAAAAAGACTCTCTGTGAATAAAACCACTGTGACGCTTGGGTCAGGTTTAAAAGCAGCTGTGAAATGCCTTTCATGAATTGTCTTAGCACACCAACAAAGATATGTGGAAGTAATTGCCAAGTTTGGATTTTATCTTGTGTTCCTTTCAATATTCCTGTATTTATTTCTAATTGGCAGGGAGGTTCTTCATGTTTTTGTATTCTGCCATAAAGACAGGAAATCTCTTTCAACCCTATTTAAGGACTCAATCACCTGACATGACACGAACGGTCATCCATGGAATATAATCAAATTTATTCTGTTTCTTCTGTTTTTTTCTCAGAAGCTGTTGCTGTAGAAAGAAATGCAATGCCATTAACTCTGTACAGATTACTTTGGAGGCAGACAAGACAGCAGAGTGAAAAGAGCTCTGAGGTCTTTAGGACATTTATTTTGAAACCAATGTATCTTCTACATCTATATATTTGGATTTAATCCTACCAAGAAATTACCCGGAGTTAAATTTTTCAAGGTGTTTAACACCTTAAGCTCAGAGAGATTTTCTTAGTGTAATTTGTTTGATTCCAATATACTAATTTCATGCTCTACAAGTTTACAGTGACACTTAAAACACCTGTATGCTTTTGAAAATGCACAGGGTGCTTGTCTGCAGCTCTGGATTCCTACACACCTGGGAGAATTTGTCCTTCATGCAGCAATATTCAACAGCCATGAAAAGAATTTATAGCCTCTATCAAATTTTCCTAAACAGAAGTTTACAGAAAAGATCCTGCCCTCAATAAAGGCTTGAGCTGGCAAGGCAATAGATAGTCCCAGCAATATGACTGGTGGCTCGATGGGATCAGAGGTGATTAACAAGCTAGGGATGAATTCTCCTTCAGGCCTTTTTCAGGCTGAGCTTCACAGATCACAGAATTTCTGCAATAAGAATTACTGAAGGTGAAAACACCACTCAAAGTTATTTATTAATTTCGCATTTCATAAAAAAAAAAAAAATAAAAAAATAATCTGATCCCTTCAAATAACTTAGACTAAGTAAACATTTTGAAGAAAGAAAAAAAAAAAAGGAGGAGGCAAGGAAAATGTCAAAGCCAGGTTTCAGCTTTATTCATACATTGAAAGAATAAGAAGTTTACTAGGGCCTGGATTTTTTGAGTCTTATTTCCACTGCATTTTGGTGTGATGCCTGCACTTGATAAATAATAAATTATGCTACTGCTTCTTGTGAGAGACCAGGCATCCCTGTCATGCAGCATGGTCTTTATCATGGTCTGCTTATAGGGAAAATTATACAGCGATTGAAGGCCCCTTCAAGCTGCTCTGGAGGAGTGACCCATCAGCAACATGGCTGTGCCAGAGTTTGGATTCTGATGGACAGCTGTGTGTCACTCTGCTGCCATTGCATGTAGGCGCCTAATGGTTGTTGTAGGATTCACTGAGCAGCATCTGCTCTGGCTAGTATCCTGCATCTGTTCCTGGCATCGGCTACACGTCCGCTCTCAAGTGTGTGAACGCCAGGAACAACTGGAGAAGAGCAGGCAGTGAGGAGGAGCAGCTGATGCATTGGGCTGTTCTCCACACAGCTCTTTAACATCCCATAGTCTGTAATTCTGAGAAGCAGGAGCTGAAGGGATGGTACAGAGCACACTGGTGTTTCTCTTTAACTGGAGTGAGCAGGTGGATAGGGAAATAACAGTGCAGAAGGAGGAGGTTAAGAATCTCCCTAGCTGTTGCTCTAGCCAAGAAAGCAAGCAGCAATTTGACAAGAAACTTAACTTGTGCCAGTGTCTGTGATCAATGGTTGATATTCAGCACCTTGGGACTTAATTCCAGTAAATTTGAAATATGGTCTATATAGTGAGGGGAAAAAACACTTGGACAGATTCCTGTCCCTAATGCAAGACAGTCTCAGTAACACAGCCATGACAAGAAAATCTGCTTTTGCATGATAAATTATGCAGTGCTCTCAGCTGGCTGTACATATTGCAGCCAGTGCTGGTGTAATTTGAGGGAAGCACAAACAGTATTGTTCTTTACAAGGATCTAATTTAAAGAATTAATTATGAGATACAGGAACCTAAAGAGAGCAAAAAGAAATGGAGAGGGGGAGAGGGCCAGGCCTCTGACTTTTTATCTTATACCTTAGGTCCCCAGTCTGAAGTGAATCAGCTGTACAAATCTATGTGGGCCAGCCTTGGTAACCTTCCTACTTAAAGCTGTTTGCTTTGGAGTTAGTGTGCCACTGCCCACTGCCTTGTCCTGTACCCAGTTTAGCCCACACTTCATTTTGATTCACCAGTAGGCAATCAGCCTGAACAATCCAAGAAGCTGAATTCAGAAACAAATAATATTAATAGAAAGTAGACATCCCACTTTCTCTCCAAGTCTACTGGCACTCTATTTCCAGCAGTGGAACACTAGCACTGGGCTGTGTTTTATAGCTCTGAATTTTCTTCGTGCCTTCTGGAATTCATTGTGGTCATAGGTTTCACAGCTGAATAAGATACCATGTAAAGACATTCAGTTTTTGTCTGGTTGCTCTTTTCTTTGCTAGTTTGCTGCCTGAGCAATATTATTGTCAGCTTGCTAGATCTTGCATTATGCAGTAAGACTCCACAGGAGGCCCACTGAGATCAAAGTTACACTCAGAGTGAAGGACAGTACCCTCTGTCTCTTGCCAGTGGTTTCTTCCCATCTTATAATGGCCTTAGACTGGGGAGATGACAGGCCGTAGAAAGCTGCAATGATAGAAAAATATCAGGAATATAAGTTTCAGTTTATGGATTAAAATTAGGAAAGAAATAAAGTTTTATCAAAAGAGCAAATTCTGATTTACAAACCCAGTGCTTGTACTGGTACATTGAGTTTCTGTCTCATCTTTTTTCCCTTTTTACAATCTCCACATTAAGTGAAATTTCCACAGCCCCAATTCTTGTAATTATTTTCTCTTAGTTCAGGCAAAGAAGACAGGTAAGAACTGAATCTATGAGAAAGCAGTAACCTTTAAATATCTGTTATTGATAGCAGATATCGGCTGACTCGTGAAATTATGAAAATATATAGATGATACAGTTCTGCAAATAGTACTATATTTGTGAACAGCTCTGGGATTTTATGGCATGATTAAATCTAGTGATTAAATTTTCCAATGCAAAACCTGCTGTTAGGAATGGCTGAGCAATGCATATATTCTGAAGCATAGCTACCAGTTTCTCCCATGACATTCAACACAAGAGATTTACATTTTAAATGTGTGATTTGTTATTTAAAGAAAAAGCAGGGACATTATCTATTATTATTGAATTTGATGATTGTCACAGTTTTAAGATAAACAAGGAAAAAGTACAAATACAATAATACACAAACAAAGCTAAATGCAAATGAAACAGTTGAGCATTTCTTAAGGGCTGAGAGTTGTCAAATCTGCTCCCACCATTATTGCAAGTATCATTTCAAGTATCTAAAGGCTGTGAACCAAAGGAAGCATGAGAAATTGATTAGAAAAAACTTCTGAAGAAATAGGAGGATATTAATCAAACAAGACTTTAGAAAGGAAATCGGGAAAAAATTCCCAATTATTACATTTTCCCAACTAAAGAATAATTTCCCAGAGGAAAATCTGTAATCTCTCTTGTTGAAATGATCAAAAGTGAAGTTGAATAAAGTAAAGGCAGTTTTATATAAGGTCATAATTGGTCTTTCACACTGTATTTTTATTATTCTGAGCTACTGTTTCCATCATTTTGTGCTCTACAATTACTGTCAATAGCAAGACAGAAATCAACCTTGCAAAACAGAAAGAATCCAGTGCAAGAATAAACAATTAGCTCTTTCCCTAAAGGTTCGTCTCCTCTACAGTATATTTAATAGTTTAGTTACAGAAGCCCAGAGGCTGGAGTTCTCCATTTTTTACAAGCTAAGAATTGTGCACTCAATTAGAAACTGAGAAACTCCCAAGAAGACAATGGCAACATGCTTCACCTCAATTTAAACAATGTTCACAGGCAGTTTGTCCTTCTGGTCATGGTGCGGCACAGCAGACCACAGCTCTGATCCCTGCCCTCCTATTCCCTAATCCCCGGCTGCATTTGAATTAGTGAGCACCTGAACATGATCCAGCTGTGCCCAGGTGGCCAAGAAGGCCAATGGCATCCTGGCCTGGATCAGCAGTGGTGTGGCCAGCAGGACCAGGGCAGTGACCGTCCCCCTGTACTCGGCACTGCTGAGGCCACACCTCCAATCCTGTGTTCAGTTCTGGGCCCCTCACTGCCAGAAAGACATTGAGGGGCTGGAACGTGTCTAGAGAAGGGCAGCGGAGCTGGGGAAGGGTCTGGAGCACAAGTCCTGTGAGGAGCAGCTGAGGGAGCTGGGGGTGTTTAGCCTGGAGAAAAGGAGGCTCAGCGGGGACCTTATCACTCTCTACAACTGCCTGAAAGGAGGCTGTAGCCAGGTGGGGGCTCTTCTCTCAGGTAACAAGTGACAGAACAAGACGAAATGGCCTCAAGTTGTTCTGGAGAGGTTTAGATTGGATACTAGAAAATATTTCTTAACTGAAAGTTTTCTTGTCCAGGGAGAGTCTGCCCAGGGAACTGGTGTAGTCAGCATCCCTTGAGGTATTTAAAAGACATGTGTATGTGGGAGTCAGGGACACGGTTTAGTGACGGACTCGGCAGTGCTGGGTTAATGTTTGGGATTGATGATTTTAGAGGTCCTTTCCAACCTTAACGACTCTATGATTCTATGCTTATTGTGAAGCAGGACACAAAATTCTTCAGATATATGCATTTACCTTCGGTGACCTGCCAGTGGTTTAGTGGGAATAAAATGAAATCTTTGTTACTGTAAAGGGAAGATGACCCCATTACATAGTGTTAAAAGCAGTGAAGTACTCAGAGAAGCTTTGCCAGTGTTTGCTGGCAGACCCATACAGATTTGCAGGTGTACCTGCCCCACCTCCACACTGGGGAGGCTTCAGGTTCCCCTTCGGACCACAGAAGTAATTTCTTTGGTTGTATTTGTGCAGAAGCACAGTGGGGCCATGCAAACCATCCCCTATACCTGTGCATGTCTCCAGTACCGCCCCGGGCAGTACACACCGCCTACCAACGCTGCTCTGCCTCATGACTGAATGCCGCAGCCTACTCAACATAAAGATGGCTGCAGGCCCCTCCATCCTCAGTTTTAAACTCTGTCTCATCACACTGCCTCCTGTGTCAAAACAAAGATCCAGCACCAAGGGACCCGCTCACAGCCATTGTGTGCTCAGGAGGTGTGCTAAGATGATAGCATGTGGGGGACAGACACCAGAGACACCTTCCTCTACTCCTGCTCCATTTCTGCACTCAAGGAAATGAGAGTTCCCTCCTCACCTGGCTGCTTGGTTCAGCTTGTGCCAAGAATAGGCCCAGAAGCAGTTTTGGCTCTGTCTAATCTCCGTCCTGTTTGTTACGAGGGTTTAGTGGGAAACATCAATGCCCGTTGCCAGCACCACAAATACAGCCCCTCACACCCAGCACAAGGAGCAGCACCTGTGAGCCTTCAGGACTGGAACACACACCCCACCATCCACACAGCACCCCATCCACACACAGCACCATCCCCTGTTCAGACATGTGAAAAGGTACAGGCACGTGCACCTCTCCATGCGAGTGAGGGGGATTTGCTTTCCTGTGCTGTGGCTACACATTTACCCAACACTTTCCACACACAAACAGTCGGCCCACGAGCACAGATGGTGCATGATTCACTCTGGGGCTCTGATCACTGACTGCTGCTGCCTTTGGATCGGGCCCACAGCACCAGGAATTTACCGCAGGCAGTTGTACTGTTCAGTAATGATTTTGCAGCCAAAGGTGCCAGCTGCTCTTCCTTGAGTGGCAGCTTGGAAGGAAGAGACCAGTACAGGACAGTAGGACTTCAAACATCTCCTTACTCCTGGCAATACCAAGAGTGGAAGACAAAAACTCAAGCTGTGAACAGCTACACACTGGATCAGCAAGGCAGACTGCTGCAGTCATCCTTCAGCCCTCCTGGTGCCTGTGGTCCTGCTGGCACTTGGTACATCCCACTGGGTCCAGGGCCAGTCTGGTAGAATCAGCCAGGTCAGTAGCTGGGACACTGGCCCTTCTGCTCCTGGAAATGCTCAGCATAATTATTTCAGTGGCAGATGCAGCTGGGTGATTTACCTGTACCGCAGTGAGTTGGAATTTGTGCCTTAGAATGTAAATGCTTTCCCTGTTGTTATTATTAAGAACTCTAGGAGAAGGTTGCTTTCTTTAAACACCTATAAAACTCTGCAAATCCTGAGTCATCCTTTCAGATGGGGTGCCCAGACTATCACAGGTAAGATTTTGTGAGTGTGTTGTCATGGCAACCCAGTGACATGTATTTAAAGGTGCCCTGTAGGGATGTTATCCTGACACTGACTTTCAAGAGCAAAATTCAGGTAGCAAACGGGGTACAAACAAGCACCTCTCTTTTGGTGACACGTGGCCCCACGGCATTCTAGAGACTTTGGAAACACAGCATTTGGCTTAGTTCTGAAGCCCCTCACCCAAAGGCCATCAGATGTAGAAGTGTACAGCACTTCAGGTGGAGGATGCCCTTTACCACTCCAAAGGTAAACATATTATTCACCTCCGTGCTGCTTACACAGTAAATACCTCTCCATGGACCAAGGAAGAGCACTGATTTAGGAATGACCAGGCACTTCCCTTCGTACACGTTGGCACAGTCCTTCAGACTTCTTTATTTGTTCCTGAAACCACAATAATTAAGCACAAAAACAAAACAGCTGGGAACTGCCGTGGACGTTACTGACCTGAGAGCAACCAGCATATGGACAGGACTTGGGGACACATTCTGCTAGATTAGTGTGCCAGATTGGTGTTGTGAAAAAGCTTCCCTGATACTTTTTTTTGTTTGTTTGTAAATAATTACAAATATTTTGCCCAGATGGTGTTTACATGGCTGCCTAAAACACTTAGTATTAACATAGTTCCAAATTTAAAAACAATTGTGACAAATGCTAGCAATTTCAAGACAGATATCTCTAGGTACTAAATCAGAGCCTAACTCTATGAAACATTATTACAAATACATTTGTATGGGACTTTTTAAAAGATTACCCCTTTTTTAGCTGTACTTGCTTAAATGGAAATCATTAACTAACAAAATCAGCGGCTCTTATTCAATGGACACTGGTGGGATCAGAGTTGTGCCTGCATTGTTATATAAATAGTTAAACAGTACTATTTAGTCTTTAATTAAAATTTCTACTATAATCTGGAAGTCAAAAAACACTTGTTATTTCCAAACTGTGAGCAGAAGGAAGAATATTTACAGAGCAAGTTTTCTTAAATGTTGATTTATAGACTGTAGGAATACTGATTTAATTTTAGAGTGAGCTTTTTTGGCGTGTTTTTCCATTAAGAAAACCCAAACACTTTTTCATCTCATTTGACTGTCTTAACACGTCCTTAAAATAATGAATACACAGTTATGCCTACACACACAAAATAAACAGTGCATGCAGAATAGCTATGTGATGTGAACCTTGCTGTTTATTAAAGGAAGCACTTGCCTATCTTTGTAAAAAAAACTTAAGAAAACAAAAAGTTGTTTCACTCTATAAAAAGTCTATGTAATAAAAATCATCCAAGTGCAAGACAACAGATTTATTCCAATGTAGTTGCACATTCTGAAGCAGCCAGTAAAAATATAAATTTCAGATAAAGTTTGATGATATTTAAAAAGATATCTTCACTGTACCTATTAACAGTCAAAGCACAGACCACTTGTGGCAAAGCAACTGCTGATTACGCGACAGGAGCAGAACTGGGCTTTGTGTTTGTTAAAGGCAGAAGCCAAGGTTTTTTGAGAAGGTACTGTTAGCAGTGTCATGGCATAGGCTGGAGATGACTGGATTGGAAGTGACTTCAGGAGGTAATACAGGTCTGTCTCTAGTTCCAAGCAAATGCAGGTCAAGTATGGAATACAAGAGGCATGGATTTTCAAGAATTTGACTCAAAGAAAGAAGCAATAGTAGCTGTGAAGGAGAATAGCCCAACCAGAGCTAAGTTTCCTGACATGAATAAAGCACTTCTAGATTGCCCAGGAGGAAACATACTTTCTTTTAAAGACTAGCATCCAGCTCAGTGACCTGATTCATGCTTTGGCCAGGCAGAAGAAGCTTAGAGATGCCCCAAAAAAGTTGCCCCCTCACAGAGGTGGGTTGCTGTCCCTGTGACTGACAGCTGGACACTGTTCATAAAGCAGCTGCTGCTGAGGCCATATTGTTTGCAGCCAAGCCGTCAACCATTTCATCCCTAATAATTAGCTGTGATGCCATAGGGAGAGATGTCCACTATAGGGAAATAACTGAGGCATGCTGTAGGTTGCACATGCAACACCCACCATTTAGATTTTTCTTCTGGGGATTTCATATTTTGTTTGTTTCCTGCCTACATTGAAGTCTTCTGAAAACCAGAAAAAAATGCGTATCTTGTATGCAGTGTGCTGTATGTAATGTGAGCATTTTCTGCACACAAATTGAAAAAAACAGCCAGAGACTGAAATGAGCTAAGCTCTTTCTGGGACAGGCACTACCGCTCTCCATTCCAGGAACTTTGCAACAAACTCACTGATCAAAAAGGGGAATGGATTTTCTTCAAGCCACTATAGCACTCCCCTACCATATCTGGCCCTACTGTGGGCTAAGAATGATGGTTCAAGAATGACCTTTACTTGGACCCAGCTACTATGCAAAATTAATTGGACTATTTAATTTCAACTAGCTGTGGTTATCCAGAGCTCAGTAAAGTTCAAGAAACTGATAAAACCTCATAAAAATATGCAATTATAATCTGGAATTAAATAATGAACTCTAGACACAGAAATAAGAAAGGAACAATTGAGACATTTATTCACTTTAAGGAGATATACTGAAGACAGCAGCTGTTCATCTAAAGACAATAAGGCCAGAATATCTTTTAATTCCTAAGGAGATTAAACAAGGAACTTGAATGTCAACAGAGCAATTTGCGTGTAGTCACCCGTGAAGTCACTGGTGCTCCTAGGTCAGTCTGGTGGGGAGCCCAGCATTTGAAAAGGTCATTAAATGCTGTTTGGGGATGAACAAGGCTTTCTGACCCAAGAGGTCTGATGCATCTCTCCTTCATGAGGCTTGGTCTCTATCATATTTGCTCTCCTCCTACTCTGTATCTTTTTCTTAAGAGACGCAGTACACTTCAAGATGAAGCTACTGAGTGCCAGAAGGCTTCTCCAGGAAGATGCAGCATCCATTAGAAGCCTGTACTAAATGCTAATCCCAGGCACCCTTTCCAGATCTGTAAAAGAAGCAAACTGATCCCAGGACAATACTGAGTATTTCACAGTCTCATGCAGTAATGAAGGAATAACAGAGAACAGCTGCTGTTTTAAAAGAGAAATTCATAGTTTTGTAGGGTCAGTGGGATTTTATGGGACTTTTCATGCCTGGAACAATTTAATGACAGCTACAGATTGCCATATTTATTTCTTACCATTTCCAAGTTTATTATCAATTGCCTCAACTTTTCGCACCAGCAGTGTTTGCCATGTACATGAAAAAAGATGTGCAGGGGCAGCCAGGACCCTTGATGTGTATTTAGAGACTGAGGAAGGTTCTATTGTAACTGTGTGGTGGAGTTACCCAGATTAATAGAGTAAAGGTGTCACTGACACACAACCATGATCTGCAGCCACATTTGTGGAAGGCAGTGTAAACACACTGACAATTTATATTAATAAGAGAAAATGTAGGCTTGAAAAGCAAAGGGAGAACGATCACACAGAACAACTGCCTTTTGGATACTGTGGCCTGATTCTTGCTGAATTAACTTCACCACTCCACAAGCTTTGCTACTGCCACATGTATAAGGTGACCTCAGTGATAGCAAAGCGATTTTAATTTCTGTTGAAATACTGTAATTTCTTGAGCTCACTTTACAGACAGTGTTTGGAGGCAAACAAAATGCACCTTTGCAAAAATATGTCTAGTCAAGTTAGGGGGTGAGAAACACGGTCTGGGAAGCTTTCTCCATCCCTGTCTTACTGCTTCTCTGGGAAGGCTCTGCCTTAATCCCTGCCATGTCTCAGCATGGGTACCCTGGTGTAATGTTTTTGAGAGATAAGGATACCAAGGTCAATTTTAGGAAATAGAGAATCAAAAATACAGAATCCTGTGAATCCAGTGACATATTTCAGCTCTGATTCAGCTATGTGGCTAATCCCAGTGAAGCCTCTGGAAGTCACTATATACAGGCAGCTGTGACATATTGAGCACAGAAGTCCTTCATCTATCAGACCCTCTAACAGCAATGCACAGCTGAAATTTTTGGTGAGTCAAAATCTTGGGATTTCAGGCAAATGAGCAAATGCTTAGCATTAATCATGCACATTATTCATCTTTATCAATTGAGTCAGTCAAAGGTGAGCTTGAAGCAGTCCTAAAATTAGTGGAGAAGGGAGGTAAAGAGAAGAAAATGTCTGTGTTGATATCACTCTCCTGGTCATATAAATAAATAAATAAAATATTTGTGATCTTTTTCTGTTTCTTGCCATTTAGGCTGTACCCAAAAAGCAGTTGCATCAAGGGTGGATTACCCTGACATATTTTCCCAGCCGTATCACATGACAGTTGCTAGCAAGGAAAGCAAAAAAAAAGCTAAAAGGAATTGCAAAATATTTGAGAGCAGGCTTAGAGGAAGGGCTGACTTTCCCAGACTGCTGATATCCAGCCATTCTAGAGGTGCTGACTGCAAATTCCCCAGTTAACCACAGTCTCTTGTGTTGTTACAGACTCCCCTGCTGAGATTAGCAGCTGTTATTTATTTATCTTTGCTGAGTTAACTTGCACACTATAAAAAGGAACAGATCAACTAAACTTAACTAATGAAGCCAGGATTTGCCCTAACTTAACAGGTAAAAATTAGATCAACATGACTTCACAAAAAAAAAGATACCTATTTTCCATGGAGATTTGGCATTTAAGGTGGCTTATTTGCTACAGCTTAGTGTAGTGTCAGCTGCACAAACAGCACAGCATTTTGTGTTACATCATCCCTCGACAGCAAGTGCAGCCTAAGGCTGCCATAAACTTCCAGGCATGACCAGCTTCATTGTCTTGGATCAGTCATTTCAGTGGAGAATGTAGGATGTCCTGCTGGCACAAGAACACTACCATTACCTTCACTACAATTAAGGGTGACTTGGCTGTGCTCTGGGAAAATCCTGCTTCAGTGTTCATGGTAATTTAGAATCCCATCAAGCTACCATGGTCACTGTCAGCCTAGCGGAGTGTTTCATAGGTAATTTTCCCAAAGTTTAACGGCTTAAAACTGAAAAAAGAAGAAGTCCAAGGTTGCCAAAATTACTTGTCTGTACTGAGATGTAGCCTTGATGTCAAGAGTTACTAACAGGAGTGAGTGCCACTGGTGGAAATGAGGCTTTTCCACAGCTCTGCTCTAGGATTGTACCAGACATTATCAGTAGGCCACCCACTGCTGAAAGCGGGGTTAATTCTTACTATTGAAAAGGCCTTAGGAAGTCTTTCTTTAGCTGATTTCCTCTCTCTGGAAGTAAAGCCTACTGCCTTTTATTCTGTTTATAGAGAGAACATTAAAGACAACACTCTTGCAACTGTATTTGCCATACTTGAAGACTGCTGTCATACAATCTCCTTGCATTTTCTTTTCTGGCATAAACTATCGCAATTCATTCATCTGTCACACTTAGGCCACATCATTCAGAAGCCTTTTGCAATTCCTCCACATCTTTCTCAAAATACAGATTCCCAAACTAAAACACTATATCCATTCTGAATAGGAAGATTATTTCCAGGGATCCCTTGTTATGTCCCAATGCAATGCTTGGTTTTCTTATTGTCATAGCCTAAAAATATTGACTCGTGGTTATCTTATAAATCATGGCAAACCCCAAGTCCCTGTTTTTGGAAACAGTACTTGATCTGTGTTTTCCCCATTCAATTTTTATGCAACAGATTAGCCCTGTCTGAATACAGACAGTCCATAAGCTTTAAGAACTTTTCTCCATTTTCTCCATATAATTCCAAATTCCATTTCCAATTTCCATGCACTTTCACATGTCTTTGTCATCTGAGAATTTAACAAGCATGTTCTCCACCTCATCTTCCTGCTACAGTTTCACACAGATCTAGAACCCAGGATCAGTCTTCAAAGATATTGCTCTCATCTTGGCAGTAAACCTCTGATAGCTACCGTTTGAGTGCAATTGGCTGTAGCTCAGCTCTCCCTGTAGCTGTTCTCATTTTTTTAACCCAAGTGCAAGGCCCTTGGGGAAAGGTCCATGACATTAAGTTCTCAGTTTTGTAAAACTCCATGGCCATACTGTCTTCTTTTAAGAGGGTAACACTTCACACAATCCAAAACAAGAGATCCTACTAATAGTTGCATATGCACCAGGCTTATGGAATTATTCCTGCCATTTCTTTGTTGGTCCTAGATATATATATTTCCACATTAATAGGCTGGCTTAAGCACAAGACCTTCTATTTCATAAACGAACACAAGGTCTACAGGACAGAGCCATGACAAAGAATAGCCCCTTGCTGACGTGCTTGTTTTTTCAAATTAAATCAGATTTAGTTGCATATATATCAAACCAACCATAAGCCTTGACACTTCCCCATGTGAGTGGCACCCTCACAGAATATTTAAACATACACAGTTAGAATTATAACATCAGCAATATGTTTGACTCAGTACTATAAACAGAATAAGAACAATCTCTGTGACAGATAGCATATAACCTAGATGACATATATTAGACAGGATTCACTAAGAAATGTCAAATGAATATAAGGAGATGTTTTTCGCTTCATATCATTATCAAAATCACCTCACACTCCTTTTTTCTTTCTCTCAGATACTACCATGACCATAGCATGCTGCCCTAAGCCCAGGTGTTACCTATGTGTCTAGGTGTTGACTGTCCATAAATCAATCTAGTTTTGGCTGTGTATTACTTTGGGGAGCAAACCTGCACCAATATGGGTCATTTTCTGGCAGGGAAACTGGAGGACAAGTTCAAGGAAACCAAAATGATCTGTAAGCTGAGAGTTTGGCTTTCAGCACATGTTGAACAGAAATGTCCTTGACCATTTCCCAAGGTGGTCTTCTCACCAAACCAAGGGGATCTTTAATGCTAAGAGCTCAGTGTATTAAACAGAAACATCAACTTTTTTTTTTGGCCAAGATCTGATAAATACCCTTAGTCTGCTGGGGTTATTTTCCGTCCATTGCTTCCATAAGAAATTTAAGAGTCATCTGCTTTGCCACACTGGCTGTGGCACTCCAGCTGGACTTCAAGCTTGTTTATGCTATGTACATTTAAAACAAACTTGGCAGATGGAACAGTGGGTTATTCCAACATACACCTGCCTCAGGTCTCCTGAGCTGACATATGGCTTGTAGGTAATTGACTGCCTCAGAAAATGATCCCATGCAAACAACGTTGAGTAGGCTCAATTTTTTTACCAGTATTTCAAAAAGCTTGTGCAGGAAAATAGCATCTTTTCTATTTCAAAAAAAAAAAATAGGCAAGAAAGACTTTCATCAAATGCTTTCAAATTTGCCATTCACAGTCAAACTCTGTTGCATTTGGGCAGAGACTACTTTTCCACGTCAGGCGGCCATAAATGCTAGCTAGAATTAAGAAAGATAGTGCAGGAACTTTGGCCTTGATTCATCACTTTGTGATCCATTTAATACCAGACGAATTTCATCAGAGTTCTACAATAACCTGCCAGGAGTTTGTGATGGGCAATATTAATACCTCAAAGTGAAAACTGAGACTTGTAAAATTAATCAGTAATTCATTCATGTGTTGCCAGAGCAGGAGGGAACCATAAAAATTTTAATAATAAGCCTAAATTTCAAGGATGCCGCATTGCTAAAATGCTAATGCAACCACCGATTTTCCAGGTCCCCCTTGGCTTATTACAATTCCATCAGCTGATGACTGGGAGAGAATCTGGTGGCTGTTTATGCTGGTTATTCCTACTGATGTGTGTGCCGTGCAGTGGGCATACTCCCAAGCAGCTGAATCAGGCCAAAAAGGCAACCCAGCATAGCCCCTGCTGAGAAGCAGAGACAATGTCCTGGTGTGGCATGGCTGAGCAGCCACCATGCAGCTTTGGAGCATACTTAGGATGAAGTGCTGTGGGACATCACCTGTGGCTCCACAGACCTATGCTGTACATCTGCTCTACACACTTTATTGCAAAAAAAATATTTTCTAACAGCTCAGTGCTAGGATTTGGTGCATGACCTTGGGGTGCTCTTCTCTAAAGTTATCTTTTTCTAACAGAAATCAGTTCATCTGCATTGGCTTCATAACAAGTCTCATTCCTATTTTCAGGAGGTCTTGTGTTATAGAGGCTTTACTGTATGTACTGCACATACTGTGGCAACACACAGATATCCTAAAGGGGATGTAAATAGAGGGGTTTGCTTAATAAACAAAAACTTTACCCATACAGAACAGAGCTGGTATGAAATGGCCTAAATCTATTTTTCTAGAACTATTTAATGTCAGTCTCCACAGCACCAGCTGACACAGTGGTGGGGCATGACCCTTCTTCACTCACTGCATCAATTTGCTGTCACCATTTCTGTTGCTTTGTTAGTTTCCCCTTAGCTGTTTGTCTTTTCTAGTCCTTTAGTTCACTCATGTGAAAGTACTGGGGCAGTCATTCCAAAAGAGAAATGAAAAGCTGTAATCAAAATGAGTGGGATGTAATTTATCTATCACATAGATTGTCATCAGTGGTTTTGTGCAAAGAATCCATAAAAAAGAGGTTGTACTGATACACATGGATTTCTCAACTCCAAGACAGTAATGATTATTGGGTTTTGACCTCAATTTGGATTTTCATTTTCCTCTTGAGAAAAAAAGCCCTCTTCATTTTGTTTCCACCATACGCCCTGCCTTGCTGATAAAGAGCAAGACTGAAAATGTAAATATGTTCAGTTGCTTGCTCCTAAAGGTTTGATGTTAGAAAAAACTTCCTGATTAAAGTTCTTCTTCTCCAAGTATTTTAGATGAGTGTCACTTCCAGTGCTAGAAGGCAGTGCTTCGAAATCTTTATAAGCCGTATAAAAGATTGGCTCCTCGTGCTGCAGAATGAGGCTTTTTTAGCTTTCTGAATGGCCACATGTGCTTGACCTTCCTGAAACAAATTACTACCTATGTCCTTTGATGCCATCTTTTTGGATAAAAGATAGCTCAGCTGTGTATGGGGGTCCTTGGTGTCAACAGAGATGGCTGACTGGCTTTCCCAAATGCTCCTAATTTGCAGTTTTCTCCCCTCTTTCCACCTGAAAAATGGAACTGAGTGACAGGAATATTCACAAGTAAAATTGTGGCTCACATATATGCACACATAGATACATATATAGGTATCTATAAATATAATACATACATATTTATTGTCAAGTGTTGATGAATCAAGGAGGTCAGTAGAGGTGAGGCTGCTGCAGCTCCATTTGCCCAGAATACACAGATCCTCTATCAAGAAAATAGTTAAGAAGTCGAGTTCAATGAGAGGTCAGGTCAGGCAGTGCTGACCAGGTGCAGGGCATAGCCAGACAAGTGTGTTGACCAACCACTGTTCACACACAAGCAGCTCCTTCTGTCCACTTTGCCTTTACCTTTGCACATTCATTCCTCCCCAGACCACCTTGATCTTTCCCATTCTGCACCTCCCTGAATAACCCATAAAAAGTCTTGTACCACCTCCAAATATAGTTCCTCAGCATCACACAGTGTCTCATACCCACCCCACAGGCAGTGAGCCCATCAGTCTGAAAAGTGCTTTGGAGAGCCCCTTCCTTTGGCTGTTCCTCAGCCCCTGGGGCTGAGAGTTCCCTGTGACAGCCTGAGAGGGCTCATATCTCTCACTGGATTACTGGGACTCCCTCCTCTGCCATTTTGCCCAAGGACCCTCTAACACAGTGCACACCTATAGATTTACCTGCTCTTCCTGTAGGCTGCTGCTGCTGCCACTCAGATCATGTGCAGTACAGGAAGAGCAATCAAGATCTTCCTAGTATCAGAACTGAACAAAATTTGTAGTGAGAGAAGTCAGCATTCTCTGATTCTGCTCCCCCTTTAGAAGCCTACCCAAACCAAATTTTAAGAGTTTTCAGTTAGTTCTATGACAGCAAATAAACCTTAGCAATGGTAAGTTCACCTTCACTTTGCTTCACTTACCTTGTGATGTGCTTATCTTCTTTTCTGAAATAAACTTTTACTCTTAATTAACTAAGTGACCTTGGCTAGGTCACTTCATCTCTCGGTGTTTCTCTTCTCCCTTTTGTTCAATTAAGACAATAAAACAATGCACCCACATGGGTATTGTGAAACTTAATTAACTGATGTGTGCGGGACACTCTGAGGTTCTGCAAAGAAGAGCACCGTAAGCATAGAAAATTAATGTTAGGATGAGTGTTGCATAATAACCTGACACAGCATCTGTAAGTGAACAATTTTTAAAAAATTACTTCAGATTTTCTGGTGCATTGAAATAAGTTATGCTGCAGGGCCTTCAGTGTTCAGTGGCCAAAAGTACAGAAGAGGGGAGTATCTTGCAGTTCCAGGTTAAATGCTCAATTAAATAAAATATCTGATAGTTAGACTTGGTGATCTTGAGGCTATTTTCCATTCTAAATTATTCTATGATTTGCAGAACACAAGTTCCACTCAGTTTAATACTCAGGTTATGTGTTCTCACCTATATTAATCTAAATCTTCACAATCTTCTCAGCACTACCATCGGAATAGCAGGTACAAATTGACCCTAAAATCATTGCAAAACTGAGCATCAAACAACCTGGAAAGTGTTTTGAAACTAGTTTCTTTTACAAACCTGGTCAAGGTATATCTGATGATCTACATATACCTACCAGATTTCCATTTCAGGAGTATCCCTGCCACAGCTTCTGCCAATGCATTTTGTTCTCAGTTCTAGTTTCATGTAAAGCTTGGGTGAAGTTCAGTATGTGTGGACATAAGAAAGAAATTAAATACATTATCTACACCTCTCAAAGAAAGAATGGAATGCTACATAGTAACATCAGCAAAAGATGTGTGTGAAATTTCTGTACTTTAAAATAAGTTTGTTCTGTAGTTAATGATATATATTACATATTATTTTTACTATATTTTAAATGACTTCACCATGAGCATCTAGCTTTGTAGTTGAGTAACTTCCCTGATCATGACAAAAAGATCATAACCAAGAAATGAAGTTCAGCTTTTCAATGTAAGACATAGCAGATGCCAGGATTCTAGTGATGCCATGGTCCTTAGAAGCCAGGTGATGCACAGTTAATTTTTAGACAGTTACCAGGCAACAGTTGGGACTAACAGAAGGCCACAAACAACTCCTTAATTTTCTTTCCTGAATCTGAGCTGCTGAGTTTATATTTCAACTATTTTTCCATCAGAGGTCTTAGCCATTGAAAAAGGAACATACAGTGCATTGGTTAGATTAGATATGTGATTTTCTTTAGTAGGTCTAAGTACTCAGTAAATGTGTTCCCTTGTAAGTATAATATAAAATTGCTCTTTCCATTTTCATGTGCTTAGAGCTAAGAAATTCTACCTGCAAGAAAGAAGTGAAGAAAAATCTCAGAGCCTTTCTGTGATATTGTAAAAAATACAAGCCTGTGATTTTGCCTTTTGTTTAGATTTTCTTTCAGCTGTCATTTCTGTTTTGACATGTTTCCCAAACTCCTGTTATCAACCTTTCTAATAATTAACATAAAAATGTGAATGATGGTTTAACACACAATAAAACATTTATCTATGCTACAGTTTTTTCTATTTCTCCCCCTTGCTTTCACAAACAACTGAGCTTGTCATGCTTACAAAAGAGAAAAAATGATACGTTTGCCTGGAGTAGGAGAGATCTCAACTTGAGGATCAAGATGTACTTTCCTCTATTATTGTTCTATAGGAGCACTAGTTTTTCAAACTGTCTTTTACATGCCAATAATCACTCTTCATACTCCAAGTCATCTGGAGTCTGAGCTCAACATACAGAAAAAAAAACCTAAATAGGAACAAATGGAGGTTTCCCTCTATTTTAGCATTCCATTATTTTAAAAAATGGTGTTCCATGCAATCTAATCACTCTTGTAGTTTTAGTATATAATCATCCTCACAGTATCTCTCTCACAGCACAGCCAACAACTGCAGCTCCTCACCTGATGAGGTTTCTATATCCAGCAGTGTGATCTCATCTCTAAGAGGAACTGCATTAAACCATTGCCACAAAAAATGTGAGCCCAAGGTTTCAGATGTAAGACATGAAAATCCATATCATTTTTTCTCTTGAGGAAAATGGAAGATAGGAACAAGGAAGGGCTCTAATTTCCCTATTTCACATACTGTGTATTACCACTCTGCTACGAGTCATTGTCTGCAGGTTCTCAGGAATGTGAGTTTATTTCTACTATTATTTATGACTGTTACTGCAGTAACTTCTACACATAAGCTACCCTGTTCAGTTGCAAACCCAGTGTGTTCAGCACTGCAGGAACACAAAATATCAGGTTGTAAACTTGTGGGGTCGAGTCATTGCAAAGGACTTTGAGAGCCTGCACCTACCTCCCAGAGGTTCTTTTGAATATTTCTGGTACTGGTGTCACTGTAAAGTATAACCTGTCATACAGCGTGTGGGTTGCTTCAAAGGCTTAAGTGATGCAATACACAGGAATTGGATGCTTTGCTAGGCATCTTATTCAAAGCTAAGCTGAGATGATGCCTCTTACTCCAGTTTTCTGTAGCATCTGGCATTTTACAAACATTGATCAACTATGCCTAATATTTCCCTTATATAGGAATGTGTTAGTAACCCCACAATATGTGGGACAAAACCGAAATAGGCAGTGGTTGAAGACAATATTTTACTGCTTGCAAGTCAACATCCATGAAGCAGACTCAGAGCCCTTGAAGATCAAGCTATGGCTTTATAACTGGTTTGAGCTGACCTAAATCTGGGCTGTTATTTAAAGGGATAGCTCTACCTTCTGCTCTCTGGTCCCAGCAACATTTTCTCACTTGTGCCAACACAAGATGTTATGTGGATGCACAGAAGGTTGGGTCAGGGAATTTACTTAACTGAAAATACAGAAAAGAAACAGCCGGGCAGATGGTTTAGTCACATCAAATGGACCATGGAGCTGAACCCTCATGATCAATGCCCCTGCATTCTGCTTTGGAAGAGCTGCACTTGAAGTAGCTGGGGGAGAAAAAAAGTGAAAGGACTCTTAGCTGTGCTGTGCCTGTTGAACATGGGTTGGTTGAGCAAAAGCCTTACTGTGCACAGAGGGCTTGGGCTCTCCCTGCCAGAGTGGCCCGGAGCTCATGTGCAGACCACACTGGAGTGTGCCCTTGTGCACTCTCAGCAGGAGCACAGGCTCGACCTTGGCTAACAGCAGCAGCAAGGGGGGCACTGGTTGCATGTTGAAGAGGGGAAGAGGCTTGGGGGTAAGTAGCCCTCTGTCTTGGATGGAATGGTAAAGAGGTCCTTTTGCCTGCTCTGCTCTCCCTCCTGCTCTGTAGGTGGCATGGTGCAATTCTCTCACTTTATCCTGCTTCAGTCCATCAGCACTGAGGTGCCACTCTCTGTGATCCCTTCTCAAATAATCCATGCTTCCCATCACTCCCCACCTTCCTTTCTCTTGTACAAGTAATACAGGTTTTCTCCTTTTCCATAAATGTCCCTTCAGGTTCCACCACTTCACCCCTTCTTACCCAGGCCCCGCAAGCTTCTGCACCTGGGGATGCACAGCATTCTCCAGCTACAGGCCATATTTGTGACCAGACAAATTCAGTCAGGGCAAATCCAGAGCACACTCCAAATACTTCTATCTATGTTGACTTGAATGTACTCAAAATTCTTGCCAACATCTTGACTCAAACTCTGAACGGTCACCCAAGAACAGAAGGGGTCCTTCTGCCCCCCCTCCCCCCCATAAGTCACAAAGAAAGATGACAACTTGAAGAAAACTTTGGTGAGAAAATTGCTTTGTTCTATTAAAGCATATTTCAACTAATTGGAAACAATACACTGTGGGGATTTTTTAATAGTTTAACCAAAATGTTCCCCTTTGGCTATGTTTATCATTGAAACACAGCCATTTTATGAAGCAAAAGGACAGCACTTCATCTGGTTTGCAGCCAATATGCTGAAGGCTTCAGAAGTTTTATCATCATTGAAATCAAATGACAATGCTGAACATTTTAAGAAAACAAAGGAGAATTATGTAGGATCCTTTCAGTAGATGAGTCCTCTGACCAGTTCACAAAAATTTTTATGCCCAAGTGGATCTGAACTAGTTAGTTGTTTCTTTTTGTTTTACACTACTAAGGAAGGACAACAACTTGAGGGAAAAAAACCCCCATGTCATCAATCTACAACTTTTTTTTCTCTTACTTGTATAGAATTCCAATGAATATATTTCATTTCTACCAGTCTTTTACACTCTATTGTGATAAGTATCTATTAGTTTTTGGAAGTGGTCATTTCTCTTTTCACGGTGCAGAGATCCAAAGCATCCTTCTTAGGACAGAGCCCAGATTCGCCTCTGCAAAATTGTAACATTTACCTAAGTTGCCTCCAATCTGAGCCTGAATAGTCCTTTGGATGGTTATCTCCTTCCATTAGCTACAAAGAAAACACAGTTTAAAAGCAATCAAAACAGACATCTCGCTGCAGCACTTCCTTAGGGAGGAGGCACCAATGTCTGTGGGTACTCTCTTCAGGCATTGTGCTCTTGTTTTTGTGTGCTTGTGCCAGAAGACGAAGTCTTGCAATTTGATGATAAAAAGGAAGAGTCTGGGTTGGGGGAAGTATAAGAACTTGAGGGGTCTGGGAAACTATTTTCCAGTGGAAAAATCCATTTTAAAATGTACTTGATGTTTATTCATCTGAAAAACCTTGGCAGGCATTCAGCATCACCTACACGCTGGGACAGGATCTTATTCTTTTATTCCCAGTTGTAGCACTGATCATTTGTGTGACCTTGGACAGATGACTTCCTGTAGGTTACGGACGGGTTCGGTCGGGATGGAGACGGAGAGATCTCTATAGGCAGGTCTTGGGACACAGTCGGTTTATTGTAAAGGCGTGGGTATTGGGGCACTGCTCAGAGCTGCCAGACTCAGCTCTGAGCAGGCCCAAGAGAGTAAGCAGGTGAGAGAGAGAGAGAGGGTGTAAGAGCAAGAGTGGAAGTAAGGAAGGAAAGGAATGAAGTGTGGTAAGGAATGAAGTGTCTGAAGTCCTGGTTACAATACAATAAATCATCTTCTGTACTGAATATTCTAATTGTCACTAACCAATCTAATACAAGATACAAATCCTATAGCATTTACATACAGCCTATAAGAGTTCTTATATTACCATAGAGTGTTACATCTTAACTTCTAAAAAACTACTCTTTGGACCCCTTCTGCTGAGCTAGTAGGGTCTGCTCTGACCCTTGGACCTGTTTGCAAGCAGAGGGTATTGTTCCATCAAGAGGGGATTATCTTCAGTGGCCATACCATTGTTTTCTAGTTGTTCAGTAACTAAGACTTGGTATTTCAAAAGTGGCTCTCATTTCGATGTTGCCTGTAGTTTTCATATTCCCAAAATCTTTTGTCAGGCAATCATATTTACAAGGTTTTTCCTGTTTCATCTTCCCCAACAACTTCCCAGTTCCATGTCCTGTGCCCCGTCCACCTTTTAACTCTTCTGTCTGTTTAGATTATGAACTTTCTGCTACAAGAACTGCAGTGTTATACTAATCAAATGTGTTATAATAATCAAATGTGACAAGACAAATCTGTGTCATGAGAACCAGGGTTCTTCAGAAGAATTGCCCCTTCCCAAGGCTCTTCCCCAAGAGGATGTAGACAAAGAGGGTTGGCTGGGATTGTTCTTAGCAGTAACAGAACAAGAGTTAGAAGGAACTCAAGATTGAAAGCTCTCTGTGGCCCTCAGGTGACTTGGAGGCGAGGCAAGCTTCAGGTAAAAGTACTGTAGAGGATTAGGGGCGTGTATTGCACATCTCATATAGCCCCAATGGAACCTATGCTACGTGATTGGGAAGAGATGAAAACCCACTGATTTGCAGAGAAAACGTCAAGAAATGAGGACTTGTGAAGAGTGGCTGTACTAAGTCTTCAGACTCAGCTAATGCTGAGTTGTATTAAGAAACTACGAGGGACATATTAAGAAACCACACATGTACTCTGTGTGTGTCACGTACAGACTGAAACACCACACCTAATCAGAGAAATTCCATTTACATTAAGAGTCTTTACATCTCTATTATTACCCATTAAAGCAACACAAATCTAATTTTCAGTCCCCTGAAATCTGAGCAGTCTCAGACCTCAGGTCTTCCTCCTAAATGTCAGTCCCCACCTCTTATAATCTACAAGAGTGAGATGACACCACCAGTTTCCCTTCCTCTTCCCCTCCAAAGCTATGCAAAATCTACCGCTTTTCTAGTGGTCCAGACTTGGGATATTCAGGAACTGAAATGAGAAATAATTTTAAACCCTTCCAGGCGATCAGGAGCTGCACTGATCCCAGACTACAACAGGAAAGTCTTACAGCTGTGTTGACCAACTCTGACAAGAGCCTGTAACACTTTACCCTCAAATTGGTTTCAGTTCCCCAGGGACAATTCTGTTAAAGCTGAGTGACATTTGCAAACAGGGACTGTTGCATTGTCCTTGAAAAAGGCACATGAAAATACACCTCAAACTTTTACGAAGCACTAGAGTTTACTCACGTTAATTTTTGAATAACTTATACATGATACAAGAATGACCAAGTGTGATATGTGATCAGTGATTGATGGACTGCTCACCAATGAAAGATAGGTTCTTCATTCTGGTACAGCAGAAGACAGGGACACAGGCTTGATGAGTTCATGATATTTCTTCCAGATCTGTTTTCTGTTATTGCATGGCTATAATATCCTATTATATATGGAAAACTCATGCATACAGAAAAATTCTGAGCACTCACCCCTCATTACAGCTGTCCTTTTAAAATAATTTTTTTGAGTGCTTGAAACAAGTTAACTTTTTTATCACTTGGGTTTTAAATTTCGCAGTTAGCGTCATAATTTTACAGCTTGTCTACATGAATAAGTTAATTTTATGATCATCCAGAACAGTAGCTGCATTAACATGGTACTGAAATGCAGCAATTCAAGTTCTTGCCTTTTGGATTAGTTTTCCTGTAAAAATGAACTAAAAATCTCCTTGAATATGTTTCCTCCATTAACTGCCCACAATACAAAAAAGATAATACAAAGTATTTGAATTTTAAACTGTCCAGTTAATTTAATAGAAAAGCACACTATTTCTTATTAATATGCTATATGCCTACCTTCTCTAATAAGCAATCCAAAGCACTGCATGGGCAGTTAGGAAGAAGAAGCCTCTGTACAGTGGATCCTCCGAAATGAGCAGATTATTCTGACATGCTTGAATTTTACATGATGCACTTAAAAGCTTGTATGTAAGAAGCTTTCAGCACAGTGCTGAAACAGAAAAATTGTCATCAAAATTAGAGTAAAATAGTAGTATTTAGCATTACGTAAGAAACTATTATTATTGCATCAGCTTCTGTTTTGAATTACAATGTCTTTGCTAGAACAAGCTTGTTGGCCATTTGCTCATCCTACCTCCATTTCTTCCCATCCCCATCTCTACTGTGACTACCTTCACCCCTCTCCCTCTTCTTTCAAGCACACGATTTCATGGTGGCACGGATGCCACGTGGCTAAAGCTTGCCCAAGGACTCCAGCATACAATGCATATGCAAGTCAAGGAATGAAATTGAAGTTTCACCTATGAAAAGAGCAAGGTGTTCTCTGAAACTGTAATTATATAATTTTTCTTATCATTGCTTCAATCACTAATTGCTGTGGATGACCAAATGAAGTAGCAAGGAACAAAGGAAACATGATCAGGGTAAAAAAAATATGGCCTTGACACATTGGGTCCCATCTCTTCAACCCCATATAATCACACAGTAATTATCCTGGTCAAAAGCATGTACCAAATTCCTCTCCATGGCATGGCTCCCAGAGTACTCTCTATCACATTGTCAGCCTTAAGCTGCAGTTACACAGAAGAGCAAGTATGTCACCAGTGACATAGAATAATGAGGGGAAAAAAGACTTGCTAGTGGCTAAATTAAACTGCTAGTCAGGCTTTAACAGCTGGGCTGAATAGAACAAGGACAAGGAACTCTGACAATGTGATGGTCTCACCTAGAAAAAAATTCCTCTCTGACCCCAATCTGGTAATCATTCTATTCATGAGTGCAGGACACGGTACGCCTAAACAATGCCACAGGAGACCAGTTCTCCTTGGACATAAATCCTGTTTATAGCTATGATCAATGTCAAATGCATTAGAGAGAGACAAAAAGATTTTTTAAAAGCTAAATATTCATTAAAGAAGAAAGCTGGTGGTTCTTATAGAGTGCAGATAAGCTTTAGAAATTATAACATAGATTGATACAGCAGTAATGTATCACAAACACATCAGTTTCAGATCCCTGAGATGTCTCAAGAACCACGAAATCAGAAGAATATCTCCAGCAGCGTCTCACAAACTTGAGAGTGTCCCACATTTTTTACTTCAAACCTGCTTTATGGGAGCTGTACTAATAACTAACATCTCCACCTAAGGTTACCAACAGACATTTTGTAAGGGGCACTCAATGCTTCACCTCAGCACAGGTACATAAAGCCCCCTACGTTCTACCTATCTAACATAATCCATGATCTCAGAAAAAGTTGCACTGAAAAGAGAGCAGGACTCATGCCAACAATAAAATACTCTGCTTGAATTTCCATTCCAGGTCAGAAAATATGAAATTAATCCATGCAAGATAAGGAACCCTCAGTCAAAAAAAGCTGGTAAAACCCCATCCCATTGCATTAGGCATTATAGTTATTTTTCTGGCTGGTGGGTTAATATTACAATAGATTGGCAGAGAATTTAAACTCAGTTGTCCAGCACCTGAGGATTCTTTTCCACTGTCCAAGGTTGATGAATCTCTTCCAACATCTGAGGAGAAGCCCATGCTTGTGAGTCCCCAGCACAAACAATCATCAGGTCCCTGAGGATTTCTGATTGGATTAAATACTTGATTTTACCTAGCTTTAAACTCTACTTATTAACTGCAACTAGATAGCTTGGGAAATCTCATCCAGCCCAACAGCTTTTACAGCACCCATTCTCATGCATGTCACCATTCTGCCAGATGACCAATGCTAAAACAAGAGGCCAAATACAGCAGTGCCAGAGCTCAAGGACTCAGTGGAGGACTCAACCTCTGCAGCTGATTCAAGACCAGGGCAACAGTAGGTGCAGAGGATTTGCTGGGAGGTGAATCTCAGAGACAAATCAGAAATCTGGAAGCCCAAACTGGTCTTAAGCAGAATATCTGTACTTTTTTTTCAACCACACAAATGAATCTCCTGGTACTATACCAGATGTGCTGGCACCTGCTTTCCAGCTAAAATCTGCAGCAGCCAAGTGAACTGACCAGGAACTTCAGTCTCTTGAGCTGTGCATGTATCACCTGCATTCAGTTGACACTAAAATATGCAGTGTTTTTTACTTTTATTAGTGATCTACAGACCAATGTCACCATTACTCTGTGTCTTGGAGAACAACACACCATGTGTTTCTACATCCAAGTACAGAATAGTTTTGCCACTGCTGGAAACTCTGCAGCAGGTATCCAGACTGTAAGCTGTGTCACTTGTGAGCAGTGACAAAATTGAGGTCGCTCTCATTATAGAAAGGAACCTTTAAAAGAGCACATCAGTGTCCCATGGATGATGACATTTGCAAGTGTTTTGATGTTTCGAGTTAGCAATAAATATCACATATAGTGATAATATTGTAGTGGAAATACAGCGCTGCTGGAAAAGCAAAATCCAGGACAATACAACCTCTTCCATGAGGCTAACAGCACTACATCATCACACATGAGTTTCATGCTCAAGAAATCCACTGGAAATTAAACACAGCTGACACTATTTCAACAAGTGTTCTAATTCTCTTATAATCAAGCACGTTAACAACACACCACATTCATTTTCAGTGGCTTCAGCTTCTCAGCCTAGCATATTAGAACAATTCAACACATCTGGGACCGAATTAATGTCACAACCAATTTCATACACTTAGAATGATCTTCTCACTTTGCTTTACATAGAAGACAGCTCTCAGAGTGAATGGTGAGTATTACAATAGTCAGGGGCTCACCTACTTAGACCATGGGATTCACTTTGAGAAACCTGGTCCTGGGGGCTGGTGGGGTCCATCTGTTGGAGAAGGGGAAGAGCATCTTTGGTCATAGGCTTGCCAAGTTGGTGAAGAAGGGTTTACCTTAAGGTTAGAGGTCCCTTCCAAACCAAGTTATTCTATGAATACCCTTTCCCATATTTCAGTCACCCTTAGAACTGAAAAGAGCTTTTATTAATTAGAGGCATATCCTCTGTGTTTATACAGCACCATTTTTGGGCCTGGTACATGTGAACATAGTCACTACCCCATGGAGCTGATAGTTTAAATTGTGCAGATAGCAGACCACATCTTCATAAATGTGTTACAGATTTGAATCTAAAAGGAAGGCAGAGCAAGACAGAACCATGGGGAGTAAATATATCTGTTTTGCAATGGAATCTGGGATAGGATATGAGGTTATGCAAGGATACAACTGCTCTTTTAATAAGTGTATCAACTGTAATACAGAATTGGGTGGGGGTGGAGAGGGTTTTTACTAGATCAAATGCTGTGGAGATATATAAAGCTAGTTCCAGGAAAAGATCTGGACGCTGCAACTTTTGAGTCCTGTCCCCTAGTGCATTAGTTGGGCTACATCCAACAAAGGATTTATGTGGCTAAAGCAGGCAATGGTCCCAAAGGCATACCTAAATTCCCACACCTAGTTGCTGCTTAACCCTGGACAAGCTTTAAGGATCAAGATGATGCCTTATGTTTCCCAAGTACCCAGAGTTTGCTGCTCCTTCTTTCTTCCCATAGCCATGAGACTGTCAGTGGCTCAGAGAGTTCATCAGGAAAAGCAAAGCCTGGAAGAAGTTTCCCCACCATTTTTGCTTTTATTGTTCATTTCACAGCTTCCTTTCTACTTATCACTACACCCCCACTGCACAAAGGCTTTGACTCTTTTAGTAACTTCTTCCTTTCCTCCAGCATGCAAGTGCTTTAGCTGAGTCTGACCTGCACCACTCAGCAGTTAGGAAGCAATTTCTGTATCCATCCATGGTGGAGAAAACATCACAAGAGTACTTAATGCCTTTCTTCAGACTACTGAATTTCATTCCCATGTATCTAAACATACTAACAAGTCATTTTTCTAGGACAGGTGGCCATTTTCTTCCAGTATGATGTTGGGTAATATCTTTTTCTCTCTGCACAACAAACATGTAAATGAAGAATGCAGATTCCTTGGGCTCAGACAATCATGGGGACAATTGCATTAAAACTTCAGCTGTATACATATACATCCTGCTGCTCTGGGCGATTTCCAAGAGCACACAGAGAGTGCCACTGGAGGACTTTTTAGAATACTGCTATCTTGTTCCTATCCAGTAATTTGTAAACTTCGGTCTTTGATCTATAGAAATGTTTATGAATCTCACAATATTTTTATCTTATCACCAATCTTAATTATAGTTGAAAACCCTGAGTTAATCTAGTGATACTCTCTTTCCTGAAATTGCCTTCTTGGCACACTTCTTAACTTTTCAGCGCATCTCTTGAAACGAAGTATGCAGGTGAGGAGACTGAAGTACTGTTTGAGGCAGCCTGTACCAATATGCAGCTAACAGCTCTTGTCAAGTGTATTGCAAGTCCTCTATCAGTCAAATGTGTCATGCAGTAGTGAAGGTGTGCTACGAGAAAGTAAAGAGAAAGCCTCACCTCCGGGAAATGCTAGCCTTGTAACAAAAGTGTGAAAATGGCTTTCTTTCAATTGTCAGTTTCTGTGCCATTTTTCTGCAAAATAAATATTGTCCTTTACAGAAAAATATATTTTATGGTGAAAAATTTATTTTGCAGATCAATAGATTGAAGCCTAAAGGAAAGTGATAAAATCATGTTGTCCAATCTCCTCTAGAAATCCATCTGAGGAATGTCATTAACCAAAAAATCTTTGCATCTACCTTATAACTTCTTTAAAAATAATGACATTTCAGAACAACATGTGGATTTAAGCAGTTTGAATGATAAGAATCTGCCATAGCTCAATTATCTCTACTATCCATATTACACAGCATCAGCTTCTGCACTGTCACATCAGGATATTCTATTCAATTCTGACCAATTAGTTCCCATGAAAAACATCCTTCCCAAGTAGGATTGTGCACAAATCACCTTTTGGGTTTTTCTTGGGTAAGCAGAACAGATTGAGTTTTTTAAGTTCTCACTAGAAGGCATATTCTCTGCACTATCCTGTGGCTGTTTTGTGAATTATTTATCAACTGAAAAAAAAGCCAACTTGCCTTGTTACTATCTGCATATCCTGGGAAATACTCATTGATAAGCATGAATGCTATTCTCTTTCTCTTAGGGCAAATCAAAATGAGGATTTCTTCTGAGATTCGGCTGAAAGATAATTGTTTTGGTGCCACTTGCTCATACTCTTACAAATATCCACAAGTTTCAATAACTGATGATTCTTTTTTTAAACTAACACAAATGAAGCAGTTAGAAAAGAACAAATAGCCCCAAACTTTTATGAAAACTTCATTAACTTGAAAATTATATGTTGGGCTTTAAGAGGAGTCATCAGACCAAAATCTGTATGAGAGAATTTGTATGTGGATCATGAACATACATACACATATATCTGTATCTATATATATCTATATCTTTATATAAGCACAAAAAACTGGGGACTGTATTTGGCCTCTGTCTTTGTATGCATCTCACTAAGAAACTCTCGGATGCGGACATTTGAGCAGAGAAATATTTGGAGGCTCAGCAAAAGACTTTTTTTTTTTTTTCTTTTGTTAGAGGTATTGGAGTAAGGAGGAAACGGGGAAGGGAGGGAAGGGTGAATTTATAAAAATAGAGTGGGGGATTTCTTGTGAGGCAAAATTCCATAGTGACTACAAACATCTCATTTCAGCTGACACCTTCTGAGTAGGTACATGGTTGCATATGTAACACTTCCTCATATTTTTCCCCCAGGACACAGGTTTTTTTGCATTTCCAGTGCTGTGAATTTATAACTGAGGCATTATTTGGGTTATTGTAGGTAACAGGAACTGTATTTTCACAGACAGCTTACCTTGCTTGCCAGATGTCTGTTTTTAACAGTGTCCTAATAGCTACTGCATATGCTAACTGTATTCTGTATATTATAAAAATATTGCCTTGAAGGGACAAAGATTGAATTTTTCAGCTACTTTTTTAATTACTGAAAAAACTTATGAAAGCACAAATTGGATTCACCAGCACTTGCAAGCTGGAAATCGGCTACAACTCTTAAAAAATGAATACTTCTGGGCCACTGGACCTGCCAGGCAGGAGACGTGAATTACTGGATTAAAATCCTGTTTATGACAGACTGTAGATAATTTGGTAGCTATATGCCTCCAGATCCCATTTTAGTCTTAGAAATCTATGATTCTCATTCTGAAAAACTTTCACACAAACATCACAATTATCAAACAAACCCTTAATTTATTGCTTCCAAAGATTACAGTCTGGAAAACCAAAGGAAACAGACAATGCCTGTGGGGTTGAAGAAAAAGCGTATAAACAGCACAGATGGGCTTCAAAGATATTGTTGAGCAGCACTGCCAAATCCAAACATTTCAAAACTCTGAGTCAGGCACCAAAAAAGTCTTGAAATTTACTTACAATTCATGAGATGGGAAAAACAACTTCTTTCACTAACGCCTGCTTTATTGTGCAGGCATATTCCCTGCCCAGCCGCCTGTTAGTTGTCCTCCCCCAGCAGTTTTTGGGTCCATTGGCTAATTTCAACTATGTTTGAAGGAAGAGCAGGGAGCTGAACGTTGTTGGCTCCTTATAAAATAGGTGGGTGGCTGCGCTGGGGATCAAGGAGAGGAAGGCAGGGATAACTGGGGCTTTGTTTGCACCGGTCAAATCGCCCTCACCCATGCAGTTCCATTCATCCCACGTGCAAGCCAGGCAGGTCAGGGGTGGGAGCTGTAGACCTTGTATGGAGCTGGTCACACCGACGAGCAAGGGGGTATTTGGGGAAACATGAAGGATCTCATTCAAAGGGTAGAAGAAGGAGGCAAGCTAATGCAGCTTTATACCACAGGGTATGAAGAAAGTTGTGGGCATTGTGGCAGCGGGGTGTGCCAGAGCCCAGGAGCCAGCTGGAGTTCCACAGCCACAGAAGGCTATCAATATTTTAATCCCAGATGTCCAGAACAGGGATCAAAGCACATGGTCTCATAAGCCCTTCCTCACACAACTGTTCTGAAGGGTTTAGTGCCCCTGCACCCTTTCCCTTGCTGTTGGATGCCTCCTCCACAGCACACCCAGGGGTTGTTGCTCCCTTGTGATTCAGTAGCTCATTTGCCACACATCCGAGCAGGTGTACCAAGATTTGCTTCACAGTAAAATAAGTCAGTGAAGGTAAAGTGGTCTGGAAGAGTGGTAGAAGAGGGCAGAAGACAGGGAGGCAAATGGAAACCTCCTCGTGCTGAGATGTTACTTGAGCCAAGGTACTGTGAAGTAAATCCTGGAGATATTCCTTAACAAATCACTAGTTCTAAACCGGCAAAATCTTTGGTTTTGAGACTTGTTTTTTCCCATGCCTTCCATGATGGGAAGTGAGCTTTCTCTTCATTTTCTTGTTGACAGCTCATGTCATTTCAAGTTCACCAACTCCATCAGCCTGAGGAAATCTGAATTCCTCCTCCTGGCTCCCCACTGCAACAACTGGTGCACATCAGCAGAAAAGAAACACGGTTCTCTGGTGTTGAAGTCCCCAGACTATGAACACATAAAGATTTGTCAGCCTGGTGTCTTTCAGAAGCACACCTTTCTCACATGGATTACAGCATCCCGTTGCTTACTTTATTTTGACATATTTTGAGTTTCTGTTTTCCAGAGCATTAGAAGAAATTTTTTGAAAGGAAACAAAAGAGGTCTAATTGGAGCATAGCCTCAAGAGTTTCTCTGGAAGCTGTAAGAAGTTTTCACTTGCAAAAGTCATTACATCCAGATCTGATACCAAGAGCTATGTAATGCTGTTACGTTTTCTCACTTGCAAGTATATGGGGCTAAGGAATCTGCCCTTAGACCTGCAGTACGGCTACAGTGCTACGCAAACAGTCCTACTAACACCCACCTGTCACATATCACCCACCTTTCCCACTCCTACACCAGGTTCATCCTCATTTCTTTATCTCAGGACGAACTGACTTCAGAGAAGCTCTGTCAGATAGGTAATGGCTCATAGTCAGCTCAGTTCCAGCAGTACATAAATCCAAAATAACTCAAGCAATGAGCAGAGATGTTTTGAACTTGCTTCATTGTAGACATGTAAAAAGTCATGGCCATCTCAAGATTTAATATAGGTTTCTTGCTTTCTGTTTAAATGCAATCATTGTTTACAGATACTTGCAGTGACACCATATAATCATCTGGACTGTTGTCCTCCTTTACACATCATGTTAACCAGATTGAACAAGCTCTAAAAGGTGTGCTGGAAGTGAAGGCTCCCCTATGCTATTGCTGAGGCCTGTTAAAAGGATGATTTAATAGAGACTCTATTTCTATAATGAAAACAAACAGACTTTAAACAGTTTAACTGGAGCTCATAAACAAGTACAGGCTCACTGACTGAGCAGCAAAGTAAAAGGATGTGTCTAAAAGCATTGAAGACCACAAGTAATAGGATGGATTGTGATAATCTGATTTAAAAGAAGGAAATGTGGACTGAGTGGCTAGACATTCAGTTGATCTTGTCTGTCTCACAGGTTTTACATATATTTGCATATTAATACTTATATTATAATCATAGCCTCTCTCTTACTTAGTCTCCTTTCTATAGTAACTGATGCTTTTCCTTACAGTAGTGTTCCTGATATGAAAGGATGATGATTTCTCAGGAGTTTCGACCGGTGGTCTTGGGTTGGCAGCTTAATCAGGAAATGTGATGCTGTTCCAATGCCAGTGGACCATGTTGGGAATCATGCTGGTATTTCTCAGGCTATTTTGAAGTCCAGCACTTCCTCAAGAACTTCTGTCTTGCTGCAGAGTGGTTGGGCTGTGGATAAATGTGTGACAAGCTGGACCAAGATGACAGCAAAGTCCTACAGAATCTTTGCAGAAATCAAACCAACTGATCACTTACACTGAGGAATTTCCTAATGTCAGAGATGGGCTGAGATTACCCATTTGGAGGAAGAGACGAGCCTGGCCAACATAGCCTATCCCTAGTGGGAAGAGCAGACAGACAGCCTCTCTAGTGGAAAGTCAGATAGCAGGATGCAACAAAAGCTAAAGAAAAGTGAGCAAAAGCATGTCACATGTTGGTAATCCCATGTGATCCTTCACTGTATGGATGCTGAGTCAAAAGAGAAGAGAAATCCATGTGACCTAGAAATACTGAGTGCAGAAATCAGGAGTCTGATGACACTGGAAAGGGATAGACAGCCAGGAAAGAGTGAGATCTGGTATTCTCTTGTGCATAGTCAAGGCCCCATTGTATTCAGGGAGGATGTGCCATGAATTTCATTCGTGATGGGTTTACTCCCGAGAATTGTCTTTTCCCATATCCTTATGACATTAGTCAGCACTCTGCTTAAAACCATACAGGGCTGTTTTCTGCACTGAGAAAAGAAGTGCTATGTGTGATGAAATGGTAAAATAAACATTAGTTTTCTTGGCTCTACTCCATAATACATATTCCACTTCAAATTAAAAATTAAATTGAGCCTCTCGTTGTGACTGTTCAAGCATCTTGCCCAGTCATCCATCTCCCAGCTGTGCAGTGTGCCACTTGGATCTCGCTGCCAAGTGTAAGCACTTGAACAATCCAAGCCAGGTGATTACAGCATAAAGACTCTTTTAATTTGTATTATGCTATCAGTATTTTTTTTATGTAGATGATGCTTCATTTACTCATTTCAGGGCTGTATATTTGCAGGTTCCAAGTCTGTTTAATAGATAAGTTACATTATTATATAAATATCTTGGAAGTCAAGAGCCTTGCAATATGTGAGTGACAGAGCCAGGAACAAAATAAAGGCACTCCTTTAGAATCCTAAATTCACCCCACATCCCTTCCTGCTTTTACTGTATTACTGAGCAAATATTTTCACCTTATAACCTACCACACTTGCCCCTTGTTTACAGTACTCATAATCCCCTAGGATACTGTTTGAAAAGTTTTGACCTGTACTTTGTCACTGACTGTGTAATAAAGAAAGGTAAAACCCTAAAAGCAAAGCAATTTGTATTATGTAAGTTCTTTCAAAGGATTTTAGGTAAAAATTTTGCTTGATTGGAGGTGGTATGAAAAACAGAGGACAAAGAATAGCTGTGAAACAAAAAAAAAAAAAGCCTACATAATTTCATTCTGCTGTACAATGTGAAAAGTTTTCCTGTTTGTCTAGCTGTATTTTACAGTATTTGCTTTAAAGCCTTTGTCCCCTTAGAAAAGTAGAATAATGAACAGATTATATTGCTCCATTTCAAGGAAGGAAACAACAAAGAAAAGCCAACTGGAACACCGGATTATATAAATAAATGCAATTTTTACTGGCAGGGTTCTGATCCAAATATTTATTTATTTCCTAACTCATACAAAATTGATGCTTGTAGAGGTATTGGGGGTTAAAAGGGTTGGAAAATTAATTCTTCTAATTATCCACAGAGAACATATAGTATTGATAAAGCAATGAAAACCTCTTTGACTTGAATAAGAAATACATTACATATAATTTACAGAAATAAGACCTAGTGTCATATAGAAAATGACATTTTAGAGCAACACTATCAGCAAGGACATCAATACTTGTCTCCACTATGGCTGGAATGGGTCACCCTTCACCCAGGTCCATCCAGTGGAAGGGGAAGCTTCTCTTCCACAACTCCAAACAAGAAAGCCAACTATTGCCATTGCCAGGCATTTCACCTGTTTGCTTGCCAGTCACCTCTCTCCTCACAGCTCATACACCATCCAGTTCTTGCAAGTTCATAACACATTTTCTACACTAATGAGTTTGGCTGGATTCAGACCAGAGACCTACATGTAAAAGACTAAAAACAGAGCAGGCTCTGCTCTACTAGAAATTTATTTAGCAATCAGATGGAAAACTTGGCTTAGGGGAAAAAATATTGGATACCTGAAAGAGATGACAAAGTCAGTCCTGGATAAAAGTAGTTCTAACTTTTAACATAAATGAAAGCGCTATTAGAGGTTTGTATATGTGTCATGCCAAATTCTATAGAGATGAGAAATGTAATGAAATGGTATCTAAGTCATTATAAATTTCGCTATTTACACAAAAGAGGAAAAATAATGTTTCCTACATCATTTGTCGTGTTTCCCTTCATATCTTGCATACTTACTAAAACATAGGGTTTCAAGTACCCATAGAAAAAACACAAATGCGCAGAGAGAATAACCTCAAGAAAGGAAAAAAAGCAACCAAGTCCTATAATGGGATTTAAATTAACTCAGTCCTATCTGAAGAGTCCAATCCTGTTTTTTCCCCCTACATAAAAGTTGCACTCATATTCATAACAACAGAAGAAAAAAAGCACAGTTGCTTCATAACACTGGACACGGCTTTCCAGAAACAAGATAGCGATTACTCAGAAATGCTATGGAAAACAATAATCACAGAGTAACTTGCTATTTACATTAAAGATGCAGCTTCTAAAATTAATTTTAAATAAATGAAAAAAAAAAGCGCATTTTCTTGTCATAGGACAGTTTTGTCAATAATGTGAAGTCTCTGTTCTTTGCTTTTTGTCCAGCATTTCTTTTGAGATATATATCTATAAATTTACAGATACACATCTGAGAGAGATATATCAAAAGTTAAAACATGTCTGGATGGAGAGCCCAGCAAATTTCATCTGAAATTACATTTGCAGTAGACAAACCCCCACAGAAAAAAATGCCGGAATGATATACTTGAATGAAATGACATTCCCTGTCCATGATCCATGTAGAAACCTAAGTGCCTCAGTCCATAGAAGCAGAGCTAATGGTAGCAGTGCAGGTTCCCCAGTGCCACCAGGCTGAAGCACCCTAGCCCTCGTGGGAGGCAGTGGTTTCTGTCCCCGTGGAGACTGCTAGGACAGGTGTAGAACAGGGTCAGCGGTGGTGATGTGGAGAGCTGACACCCTCCGTGCGAACTACAGATGGGATCTCAGTCCCTTGGCAGTCAGTGCAAGCCACTCCTGTTGATGCCAGCAGGAGCTGGAAGAATCCCCAGGGCAGCAGCAGGCTCTGAGGACAGCAGTGCAGGACGAGGCGCCACTGATTGTCCAGGCCAGTCCCAGCACGGCCATCACATTGCCCATCAGCTCTGTTCTCACTAGGCTCTACAAAAGGAGTCACTGCTGTCGTGCTTCTTCCACGGAATGATGGCTGGTCCAGACAGGAACTACTGAGCACCACAGCACTTCTTATTCTTACACAAGCACGATGCTAGCAGCCAACCAGTTCCAATTCAGAAGCAGGAAAATCCAGCCAGAGGATGTGCTCCTTAACAGAGCAAACAGAGTCTGTGCTTCTATCAGCCAGCAGTCAGCTGCCCAGTCATCATTGTCACTTGTCGAAACCAGTGCAAATTCACAGGAAAAAGAATGTCTGCATTGAGAGGGTAAAAATCCTTCCTCATGTTCAAGAATGGTACAAGCATTTACCCAGCATCTCTATCAAATATCGTAGAAAAGGTTACACAAAAATATTTAAATATATGAATACAGATACATAGATATTACACTTGCATAAAATATGTATATTCAAAACCCTTTGGGCAGTTTCACATTTAGCTGAAAATGTATGCTTTAGAAATATGAACAATTTTCTACTCTTTTCTATTTTAAGTAGGGGGGGAGGGGAAAGAAGCATCAGCCTTATTAATACTGAATGCTAAGTGCAGAAGTTTAGCTGTAGCTGTAGGGTTTTGAAGCAATTGGTTTGACAGAACCTCCAAGCATAAACTGTGTTTTAAAAATCCACATCTATTCCCTAGATTGCTTATTGTTTCATGAAAATGAAAACCTACGTGTCCTGCTTGTATCAGCTAGATCTCCTGAGACCATTCAACTAAACCTCATAAGCTTGCAATACCTCAAGATAGGGCTGTGTACTGGGAATATGCATGAACCTTACTGCAGTAATTCTGTGTGATAATAGGAATTTACAACTTCTCATATCTTGTCTAATTTAACTTTAGAAATAAAAAACCTTAAATGACACCACAAGAAGCTCACAGTTCCGCGAAAATTAAAGTCAGTATGAAATTTTACTAATAGACCATATAATTTACACAGATTTACATAAATACAGAGATATTAAAATATTAAATCAAAGCTAATTAACAGAGGATAGAGTTTTACATAATAACATTTTAACTCTAGTCACACTTTTGCAACTACTTTCAGTGGCACAAGTTATTTATATAAATAATACATATACCTGTATATCCATACTATATATATAAAGATATATATCTCTCTCCATCCTTCTTTTTTTCTTCAAAAATAGGGCAATTTTATAACTGCAATGAGATGTGACAAGCAGTGCACTTCTGGGGAATTATTGCATGCCTTGAGTGCATAAGGCAGAAGGAAGAGTATCTGACTTCAGACACTAAATAAGTGGAATCATCAACCAGAAATGCACTGGAGTGATTTGGAACATCTTATTGCTTTTATAAAACTCGAAATTATACACTGTTGGTTTGGGGGGGGGGCGGTTTAAAGGCACAAAATAAAGGGGAAAGTAATACCTCTCTATTTAGCGGAGATCAACGGTCAGGAAGCTCAATTACTGCTCACTGAACCCTCCTCATTGTCCTAAACCTATTCCCTGTGGTGCAATACTGTGCCGCAGTTGCATAAGGAGGTTAAACACAAAAGTTCATGCATCCTTTATTAGGGGAAACAAAACAAAGCCAATTTCCTTGCCCAGCAACAACGAAGTACCCATTACCATCCGATCACACCGGCCAGCAGCAAGAGCCAGCCACGGCTCCCGTCGAACGGCGATGTGCAAACACTCCCCGCTCAGTCGCACGCCCGGCAGCTCGCCACACTAACCTCAGTGGCTGGAGCGGCTCCTTGGGCTCCCTCCCTGGTACAGCTCCTGCCTAAAACGCTGGAGGCACGGATCCAAACTTAACAGCAATTTTCCATCAGACCAGGAAAGATCAGGAAGCGATAAAACTGGGTAACAGAAATACTGCCCTGAAATCTCTGTATTTTGGAGGTATTAGAGGGCTATGGAGGACTTCTGCCACTCTCTTTCCCAGTTTTAAATTGGTTAATGACATTCACTCAGAGATTACGGACCCAGACCTCCTGGTCTATGTGTCTGGGATTTTTCTAGTCAGCCAACCTGGGAGACAGAGCATGTCAGAGAAGAAATACAAAGGATGCAGAACATTAAAAACTGTGGGCTATTACTATATCCTCAAATCACTTTAAACGATGGAACAGAAAGAAAGAAAGAAAGAAAGAAAAAAAAAGAAGAAATCCCTCGGGATCACTTTTTCTTTGCTGTAATTTTTAGATGTAAGTATGCACAGTAGAGGGCTGCCTCTGCTACGATACCACACTAGATGTTTCAAAGTTTGGATACGGCACGCTGTTAAGGCACCTTCAAGTAATGGTCATTGATTTAATCACTAAGCAAAGACGCATTTTCTGTAAATGACACTGCGTCCTCCAGCACACACAGTACCAGCCACTCACACTCGCCATCCAGAGACAACAAAACTCGGTACTTGCTAGGGATAAACTACACCACTTCTAAGCAGCCACTTCAAAAATAAATATCTGCCAGGGTTTAGGACTGGATGCTTTGCACAACTGTACTGTTTGTTTCCAAAGAGAGGAAACAGGAGAAAACGAAGTGCTGTCTGTCCCTAATTGTCTACAAGATTAGGAAGGTTGAAAATACATATCAGCCTAAAAAAGTAGAAGCAAGATCTGTACTGCTGCAGGATTCCTTGATGGGAGACAAAGCTGTAAACACAGGCATTCAGTGCAGGGTGCCTGGCACAGAACTGGATGGTTTCAGGACCAACAGGAGGTACAAAGACAACCTCCTCTGGGAGAGGACAGGCAAGTTACTGCACATTACCTCTCCCACACAGAACAGTACTGCGTTTGGGTTTCGCGGTTCATGGCATGGGGAAGGGGGGCTTTTCAAGATGAAGGGAGCTGATGGGAGAGGAGACCGCAGGCACCACTCTATGCAGACAGCTGACTCCATCCCCCAGATAGTGGGTCACTCAGTGCTGCCGCTGGGGGCACAAGGCCATGGGGTGCTTGCAATTAAGCCCAACTAGGGATGGCCATTTCTACACAAAGCAATATCCAGTCCTGGAAAGGAGTGAGAGAGGTGGGACAGGGATATAGATCCCAGCACAAAAGGAGAGACCACAGTGTACCGCCAGTCTGCTCCGAAACGACAGAAGGGTCCCAAGGCACCCACCAGACCTGCCTTTCTCCCCACACCACTCACCCACACCCCAACCCACACCATGTAACAGTGACACAGGGTGCAGTGGGAATCCCAAGAGCGGGAACATCCCCATCCTTGGGGTAATAATGTCCAGGGAAAAGAGACCCCCTACCCCTGACCCTCTCCTGCAAGTGGATGACTTGATATTTAGTAGCTGTGTGCAGCTCCTTCTCGAGTAAAAAGATGCATTCTTTCCTCACACAGTCAATGAGAAACGCAATGTGATCTGTCATGCGCTTGGATCAGGGGCTTGTTCATTCATTTGAATTAGCAATGTTTTCTTCTTCTTCAGGGACTAGAATAATCACTCAGATATTTACAAACATCAATCAGTGCCTTCGCGAGGTCTCCCCCAAACCATCATGACAAAATCACCGTCTGCAGGAGCCCCGTGCCAGCTGTGTCCAAACAAGCCTGTGCTTGCTGAGAGCTGGGGGCTGCCGAGGGAGAGGAGCGCTGGATTTCTGAGTCCTGGGGAGGTCTTCCCAGTCGGCTGTCTCTTCCTTGGGGTGCCTCTCCCTGCACCACTGTCCCAGGGTGCTGGCTGCTGCTACTGCTGCTGCGGGCACAGTGGTCTCGTTCATACTCCTCCTGAGCCTTTTGCATTTTCCGCTTCTTCATCTTCCTCTTGTGGATGTGGAAGGTGGTGAGGGAGAGGAGGATCAGGCAGAAGATGAGGGTGACCAGAACAATTAAAACCAGGGTGGATGAGAAGGACTGAAAGAGCTGACCCACTTGCGTGATGCAGGTGCTGCTGGTATTTAAGGTGGCAGATGTCCTGTTCAGAAGACAAGGCGGCAGGGACAGCCTCAACTCTTTGGAGAGCTTGGCACTCATTGAGGAGGCTACGGAAGATGAGGATCTTCCTCCCCTCTCTGAAGACGTCTAAATTTCAGTCGGTGTCGGGCTGCTGGCGGGCGCTTGCTGGAAATGCCCGGGATGCTGCCGGCTCAGCCTCCCGCTGGCTCTGAAGTAGCCGAGCAGCCTGCAAAGGGAGCCGGACACATCAGCGCCCCGAGGCACCCACCCTGCGCAGCTCCCCCCGCCCCAAACCCGGCTGCGGCAGCCTCCGCCCTGAGCCCCGCCACGGCCCCGCTCCGAGCAGCCCCGGCTCCCTGCCGGGGGAAGGCGGAGGGGTGCCGGGACGGGGCACCGCGCCGCCGCTCCGACTTCGCAAATTCCTCGGCACCCCGGGCAGCACTGCCCGGCCGCTCCCCCAACTAGTTGCCGCGGGAAAGGAGGCGAGGGAGCGGCGGCCGGGTGCCAGAGCCCCGCACCGCGGCGGCTCCAGGCTGCCGGAGCCAGGCGGGTCCTGCCCCGCCGCGCCAGTGCCGCTGCCCGCCCCGGAGCCCCCTTACCTGCGCGGCGAGGGAGCGCCCGGCCGCCGCGGGCGCTGGGGGCTGCGGCAGCGCGGAGTGAGCGCAGGAGCGGAGCCGCCGCCGCTTCGGGGAGCGCCGCCCGCAGCTGCAGCCGCCCCGGCCGCTGACGTCAGGGGCCCG